>NW_026970160.1:172500-423853 GCF_028390025.1 Pseudophryne corroboree
TGTGTCAGGCGCTGCATATCTGTGTCAGGTGCTGTGTGTGTGTGTGTGTGTGCGTGTCTGTCAGGTGCTGCGTGTCTGCGTGTGTGTCAGGTGCTGCGTGTCTGCGTGTGTGTCAGGCGCTGCGTGTCTGCGTGTGTGTCAGGCGCTGCGTGTCTGCGTGTGTGTCAGGCGCTGCGTGTCTGCGTGTGTGTCAGGCGCTGCGTGTCTGCGTGTGTGTCAGGCGCTGCGTGTGTGTCAGGCGCTGCGTGCGTGTCAGGCGCTGCGTGCGTGTCAGGCGCTGCGTGTCTGCGTGTGTGTCAGGCGCTGCGTGTCTGCGTGTGTGTCAGGCGCTGCGTGTGTGTCAGGCGCTGCGTGTCTGCGTGTGTGTCAGGCGCTGCGTGTGTGTCAGGCGCTGCGTGTGTGTCAGGCGCTGCGTGTGTGTCAGGCGCTGCGTGTCTGCGTGTGTGTCAGGCGCTGCGTGTCTGCGTGTGTGTCAGGCGCTGCGTGTCTGTGTGTCAGGTGCTGCGTGTGTGTGTCAGGTGCTGCGTGTGTGTGTGTCAGATGCTGCGTGTCTGCGTGTGTGTCAGGTGCTGCGTGTGAGCATGTCAGGTGCTGCGTGTGTCAGGAGCATGTGAGTGTCAGGTGCGTGTGTGTGTCAGGCGCTGCGTGTGTCAGGCGCTGCGTGTGCGTGTGTCAGGCGCTGCCTGTGCGTCAGGCGCTGCGTGTCTGTGTGTGTCAGGCGCTGCGTGTCTGTGTGTGTCAGCGCTGCGTGTGTGTCAGGCGCTGCCTGTGCGTGTGTGCCAGGCGCTGCCTGTGCGTGTGTGCCAGGCGCTGCCTGTGCGTGTGTGCCAGGCGCCGCGTGTCTGTCAGGCGCCGCGTGTGCGTCAGGCGCCGCGTGTGCGTCAGGCGCCGCGTGTCTATGTGCGTCAGGCGCCGCGTGTGAGTGTGTGCGTGTGTGTCAGGTCCGTGTGAGTGTCAGGTGCTGCGTCTGTGTGTGCGTGTGTCAGGTGCTGCGTGTGTGTCAGGTGCTGCGTGTGAGTGTGTGCGCGTGTGTCAGGTCCGTGTGAGTGTCAGGTGCTGTGTGTGTGTGTGTCAGGTGCTGTGTGTGTGCGTGTGTGTCAGGTGCTGTGTGTGTGTGTGTGTCAGGTGCTGTGTGTGCGTGTGTGTCAGGCGCTGCATATGCGTATGCGTGTCAGGCGTTGCATGTCTGTGTGTGTCAGGCGCTGCGTGTCTGGGGGGGGGTGGCTGGACACACAGCAGAGAGGGGGGGGGGTGGCTGGACACACAGCAGAGAGGGGAGGGTGACCGGACACACGGCAGGGAGGGGAGGGGGTAGGGGGTGGCCGAACACAGCGGGAAGAGGGGGGAGTTGCCGAACACACAGCAGGGGAGGGTAGGGGATGGTGGCCAGACAAACAGCAGGGGAGGGGAGGGGGGGGGAGGGTAGGCCGGACACACAGCAGGTGAGGGGGGGGGGTGGCCGGACACACAGCAGGGAGGAGGGGTAGGCAGGACACACAGCAGGGGAGGGGAGGGTGGCCGGACAAACAGCAGGGAGGGGGGGGGTAGGCCGGACACACAGCAGGGGAGGGGGGGTGGCTGGACACACAGCAGGTGAGGGGGGTGCTGGACACACAGCAGGTGAGGGGGGGGGGGCTGGACACACAGCAAGTGAGGGGGGGGGCTGGACACACAGCAGGTGAGGGGGGGGGCTGGACACACAGCAGGTGAGGGGGGGGGCTGGACACACAGTAGGTGAGGGGGGGGGCTGGACACACAGCAGGTGAGGGGGGGGGCTGGACACACAGCAGGTGAGGGGGGGGCTGGACACACAGCAGGTGAGGGGGGGGGGCTGGACACGCAGCAGGTGAGGGGGGGGGGCTGGACACGCAGCAGGGGAGGGGGGGGGTATGCCGGACACACAGCAGGGGAGGGGAGGGTGGCCGGACACACAGCAGGGGAGGGGAGGGTGGCCGGACACACAGCAGGGGAGGGGAGGGTGGCCGGACAAACAGCAGAGAGGGGGGGGGGTAGGCCGGACACACAGCAGGGGAGGAGGGGGGGGCTGGACACACAGCAGGTGAGGGGGGGGGCTGGACACACAGCAGGTGAGGGGGGGATAGGCCGGACACACAGCAGGGAGGGGAGGGGGGGGGGGGGTAGGCCGCCGGACACACAGCAGGGGAGGGGAGGGTGGCCGGACAAACAGCAGGGGAGGGGGGGTAGGCCGGACACACAGCAGGTGAGGGGGGGGCGGTGGCTGGACACACAGCAGGTGAGGGGGGGGGTCTGGACACACAGCAGGGAGGGGGGGGGTAGGCCGGACAAACAGCAGGGAGTGGGGGGGGTAGGCCGGACACACAGCAGGGAGGGGGGGGGGGTAGGCCGGACACACAGCAGGTGAGGGGGGGGGGGTGGCTGGACACACAGCAGGGAGGGGGGGGGTGGGCCGGACACACAGCAGGTGAGGGGGGGGGGGGGTGGACACACAGCAGGTGAGGGGGGGGGCTGGACACACAGCAGGTGAGGGGGGGGTAGGCCGGACACACAGCAGGTGAGGGGGGGGTGGCTGGACACACAGCAGGGAGGGAAGGGGGTAGGGGGGTTGCCTTATTATAATAACCGTGTGGGGGAGGAGTCTGCGGCAGTGGGTGAATGAGATGTGGGGGCAGGCTGCTAAGGGTGCAGGGGAGGAGGGGAAGGGAGCCGGATGGATCTGAATGTGAGCCGCACGTAAGGGACCATACTGATCCTCCCCACCTCAGCCCGCTGGTGCTGCTGCTGCTGCCTGACTTCTTCCGTGCAGCACAGCTGTCTTCTCCGGCTGCCGCTCCCGCACCCGCTTCAGGTGTGGGGGTACCACACCGCTCAGTAGGCAAGCGCTGTCAGTCAGGAGTCAGCGCTGCACCGGATGTCTCTTCTGGATGTCCTCTGACTTTCTCCTGCGGCGCAACTCCAGCTATTCCTCCCGCTGCGGCTCCCACTTCGGGTAAGGGGACCATATTGCTCAGTAGTGAGCACTTTCGGTAAGCCTGCGGCTGCTATGCCGCTACCCCTCTCCTCCACAGTCCTAATGGGTCGCTGCAGTCTGTAAGGGACCGCAGGTGTACACACCCAGGAACCGCTGGCTCTCCTCCCGCCGCCAGCAGCTACTTTTATAACCTCAGCCTGCACGAGACCCCTTCCCTCACTCACTCTCGCTCTCCTGGCGGCCACTGCGCCGCAACAAATTGAAAAGCCCTATCTCTATAATGGGGCATATTTCTCTTAATTAAAAAAACCCTATAACTTTCTGAAAAACCACAACCCCAAAAGGCACTACACTGGGGCATACTCTATCTAGTAAAACAAACCCCAAGTCTTAATTCGTCCTCTATCCGGAGTTATGCCTTCCCAAAAAATATCTAATTCACTCTATAGGAAAACGGTGTCAAAAAGCCACAAAGGAAGTCACAGAAAAAAACTGACAGTTGGAACTTTAGGTTACTCCCAATTCCTCATTTTTTATTATTTTGCATGCAGCACCGGGTAACGATTCTACACGCCCATGCCAAATTTCAGCTCAGTACGTCCAATCAGTTTTGAGGTGTAGCCCCTCAAACACCATGCCCCCATCTCAGAAGTTCCCTATGGGAGAATTCCGTTTGTTCGATTCAGCCTTAATATAAGGGCACGACCGTGCCCTTATAATATCTATCTATCTATCTATCTATCTATCTATCTATCGTATGTGTGTGTATATATACATCTATACATACATGCGCTAACACCTGGACATACACTGATGTACCCACACCTAATATCCATTAGAGATGAGCGGGTTCGGTTTCTTTGAATCCGAACCCGCACGAACTTCACTTTTTTTTTCACGGGTCCGAGCGACTCGGATCTTCCCGCCTTGCTCGGTTAACCCGAGCGCGCCCGAACGTCATCATGACGCTGTCGGATTCTCGCGAGACTCGGATTCTATATAAGGAGCCGCGCGTCGCCGCCATTTTCACACGTGCATTGAGATTGATAGGGAGAGGACGTGGCTGGCGTCCTCTCCATTAGAATAGATTAGAAGAGAGAGAGAGAGATTGTGCAGACAGAGTTTACCACAGTGACCAGTGCAGTTGTTGTTAAGTTAACTTTTATTTAATATATCCGTTCTCTGCTATATCCGTTCTCTGCCTGAAAAAAACGATACACAGCAGTCACACAGTGTGACTCAGTCTGTGTGCACTCAGCTCAGCCCAGTGTGCTGCACATCAATGTATAAAAGCTTATAATAATTGTGGGGGAGACTGGGGAGCACTGCAGGTTGTTATAGCAGGAGCCAGGAGTACATAATATTATATTAATTTAAAATTAAACAGTGCACACTTTTGCTGCAGGAGTGCCACTGCCAGTGTGACTAGTGGTGACCAGTGCCTGACCACCAGTATAGTAGTATATTGTTGTATACTATCTCTTTATCAACCAGTCTATATTAGCAGCAGACACAGTACAGTGCGAGTTCACGGCTGTGGCTACCTCTGTGTCGGCAGTCGGCACTCGGCAGGCAGTCCGTCCATCCATAATTGTATAATTATATACCACCTAACCGTGGTATTTTTTTTTCTTTCTTTATACCGTCGTCATAGTCATACTAGTTGTTACGAGTATACTACTATCTCTTTATCAACCAGTGTACAGTGCGGTAGTTCGCGGCTGTGGCTACCTCTGTGTCGGCAGTCGGCAGGCAGTCCGTCCATCCATAATTGTATTATTATAATATATACCACCTAACCGTGGTTTTTTTTTCATTCTTTATACCGTCATAGTGTCATACTAGTTGTTACGAGTATACTACTATCTCTTTATCAACCAGTGTACAGTGCGGTAGTTCACGGCTGTGGCTACCTCTGTGTCGGCAGTCGGCAGGCAGTCCGTCCATCCATAATTGTATTATAATATATACCACCTAACCGTGGTTTTTTTTTCATTCTTTATACCGTCATAGTGTCATACTAGTTGTTACGAGTATACTACTATCTCTTTATCAACCAGTGTACAGTGCGGTAGTTCACGGCTGTGGCTACCTCTGTGTCGGCAGTCGGCAGGCAGTCCGTCCATCCATAATTGTATTATAATATATACCACATAACCGTGGTTTTTTTTTTCATTCTTTATACCGTCATAGTCAGTCATACTAGTTGTTACGAGTATACTACTATCTCTTTATCAACCAGTGTACAGTGCGGTAGTTCACGGCTGTGGCTACCTCTGTGTCGGCACTCGGCAGGCAGTCCGTCCATCCATAATTGTATTATAATATATACCACCTAACCGTGGTTTTTTTTTCATTCTTTATACCGTCATAGTGTCATACTAGTTGTTACGAGTATACTACTATCTCTTTATCAACCAGTGTACAGTGCGGTAGTTCACGGCTGTGGCTACCTCTGTGTCGGCAGTCGGCAGGCAGTCCGTCCATCCATAATTGTATTATAATATATACCACCTAACCGTGGTTTTTTTTTCATTCTTTATACCGTCATAGTCAGTCATACTAGTTGTTACGAGTATACTACTATCTCTTTATCAACCAGTGTACAGTGCGGTAGTTCACGGCTGTGGCTACCTCTGTGTCGGCACTCGGCAGGCAGTCCGTCCATCCATAATTGTATTATAATATATACCACCTAACCGTGGTTTTTTTTTCATTCTTTATACCGTCATAGTGTCATACTAGTTGTTACGAGTATACTACTATCTCTTTATCAACCAGTGTACAGTGCGGTAGTTCACGGCTGTGGCTACCTCTGTGTCGGCAGTCGGCAGGCAGTCCGTCCATCCATAATTGTATTATAATATATACCACCTAACCGTGGTTTTTTTTTCATTCTTTATACCGTCATAGTGTCATACTAGTTGTTACGAGTATACTACTATCTCTTTATCAACCAGTGTACAGTGCGGTAGTTCACGGCTGTGGCTACCTCTGTGTCGGCAGTCGGCAGGCAGTGCGTCCATCCATAATTGTATTATAATATATACCACCTAACCGTGGTTTTTTTTTCATTCTTTATACCGTCATAGTCAGTCATACTAGTTGTTACGAGTATACTACTATCTCTTTATCAACCAGTGTACAGTGCGGTAGTTCACGGCTGTGGCTACCTCTGTGTCGGAACTCGGCAGGCAGTCCGTCCATCCATAATTGTATTACAATATATACCACCTAACCGTGGTTTTTTTTTCATTCTTTATACCGTCATAGTCAGTCATACTAGTTGTTACGAGTATACTACTATCTCTTTATCAACCAGTGTACAGTGCGGTAGTTCACGGCTGTGGCTACCTCTGTGTCGGAACTCGGCAGGCAGTCCGTCCATCCATAATTGTATTATTATAATATATACCACCTAACCGTGGTTTTTTTTTCATTCTTTATACCGTCATAGTGTCATACTAGTTGTTACGAGTATACTACTATCTCTTTATCAACCAGTGTACAGTGCGGTAGTTCACGGCTGTGGCTACCTCTGTGTCGGCACTCGGCAGGCAGTCCGTCCATCCATAATTGTATTACAATATATACCACCTAACCGTGGTTTTTTTATACCACCTAACCGTGGCAGTCCGTCCATAATTGTATACTAGTATCCAATCCATCCATCTCCATTGTTTACCTGAGGTGCCTTTTAGTTCTGCCTATAAAATATGGAGAACAAAAAAGTTGAGGTTCCAAAATTAGGGAAAGATCAAGATCCACTTCCACCTCGTGCTGAAGCTGCTGCCACTAGTCATGGCCGAGACGATGAAATGCCAGCAACGTCGTCTGCCAAGGCCGATGCCCAATGTCATAGTACAGAGCATGTCAAATCCAAAACACCAAATATCAGAAAAAAAAAGGACTCCAAAACCTAAAATAAAATTGTCGGAGGAGAAGCGTAAACTTGCCAATATGCCATTTACCACACGGAGTGGCAAGGAACGGCTGAGGCCCTGGCCTATGTTCATGGCTAGTGGTTCAGCTTCACATGAGGATGGAAGCACTCAGCCTCTCGCTAGAAAACTGAAAAGACTCAAGCTGGCAAAAGCACCGCAAAGAACTGTGCGTTCTTTGAAATCCCAAATCCACAAGGAGAGTCCAATCGTGTCGTTTGCGATGCCTGACCTTCCCAACACTGGACGTGAAGAGCATGCGCCTTCCACTATTTGCATGCCCCCTGCAAGTGCTGGAAGGAGCACCCGCAGTCCAGTTCCTGATAGTCAGATTGAAGATGTCAGTGTTGAAGTACACCAGGATGAGGAGGATATGGGTGTTGCTGGCGCTGGGGAGGAAATTGACCAGAAGGATTCTGATGGTGAGGTGGTTTGTTTAAGTCAGGCACCCGGGGAGACACCTGTTGTCCGTGGGAGGAATATGGCCGTTGACATGCCAGGTGAAAATACCAAAAAAATCAGCTCTTCGGTGTGGAGGTATTTCACCAGAAATGCGGACAACAGGTGTCAAGCCGTGTGTTCCCTTTGTCAAGCTGTAATAAGTAGGGGTAAGGACGTTAACCACCTCGGAACATCCTCCCTTATACGTCACCTGCAGCGCATTCATAATAAGTCAGTGACAAGTTCAAAAACTTTGGGTGACAGCGGAAGCAGTCCACTGACCAGTAAATCCCTTCCTCTTGTAACCAAGCTCACGCAAACCACCCCACCAACTCCCTCAGTGTCAATTTCCTCCTTCCCCAGGAATGCCAATAGTCCTGCAGGCCATGTCACTGGCAAGTCTGACGAGTCCTCTCCTGCCTGGGATTCCTCCGATGCATCCTTGCGTGTAACGCCTACTGCTGCTGGCGCTGCTGTTGTTGCCGCTGGGAGTCGATGGTCATCCCAGAGGGGAAGTCGTAAGCCCACTTGTACTACTTCCAGTAAGCAATTGACTGTTCAACAGTCCTTTGCGAGGAAGATGAAATATCACAGCAGTCATCCTACTGCAAAGCGGATAACTGAGTCCTTGACAACTATGTTGGTGTTAGACGTGCGTCCGGTATCCGCCGTTAGTTCACAGGGAACTAGACAATTTATTGAGGCAGTGTGCCCCCGTTACCAAATACCATCTAGGTTCCACTTCTCTAGGCAGGCGATACCGAGAATGTACACGGACGTCAGAAAAAGACTCACCAGTGTCCTAAAAAATGCAGTTGTACCCAATGTCCACTTAACCACGGACATGTGGACAAGTGGAGCAGGGCAGGGTCAGGACTATATGACTGTGACAGCCCACTGGGTAGATGTATGGACTCCCGCCGCAAGAACAGCAGCGGCGGCACCAGTAGCAGCATCTCGCAAACGCCAACTCTTTCCTAGGCAGGCTACGCTTTGTATCACCGCTTTCCAGAATACGCACACAGCTGAAAACCTCTTACGGCAACTGAGGAAGATCATCGCGGAATGGCTTACCCCAATTGGACTCTCCTGTGGATTTGTGGCATCGGACAACGCCAGCAATATTGTGTGTGCATTAAATATGGGCAAATTCCAGCACGTCCCATGTTTTGCACATACCTTGAATTTAGTGGTGCAGAATTTTTTAAAAAACGACAGGGGTGTGCAAGAGATGCTGTCGGTGGCCAGAAGAATTGCGGGACACTTTCGGCGTACAGGCACCACGTACAGAAGACTGGAGCACCACCAAAAACTACTGAACCTGCCCTGCCATCATCTGAAGCAAGAAGTGGTAACGAGGTGGAATTCAACCCTCTATATGCTTCAGAGGTTGGAGGAGCAGCAAAAGGCCATTCAAGCCTATACAATTGAGCACGATATAGGAGATGGAATGCACCTGTCTCAAGTGCAGTGGAGAATGATTTCAACGTTGTGCAAGGTTCTGATGCCCTTTGAACTTGCCACACGTGAAGTCAGTTCAGACACTGCCAGCCTGAGTCAGGTCATTACCCTCATCAGGCTTTTGCAGAAGAAGCTGGAGGCATTGAAGAAGGAGCTAACACGGAGCGATTCCGCTAGGCATGTGGGACTTGTGGATGCAGCCCTTAATTCGCTTAACAAGGATTCACGGGTGGTCAATCTGTTGAAATCAGAGCACTACATTTTGGCCACCGTGCTCGATCCTAGATTTAAAGCCTACCTTGGATCTCTCTTTCCGGCAGACACAGGTCTGCTGGGGTTGAAAGACCTGCTGGTGACAAAATTGTCAAGTCAAGCGGAACGCGACCTGTCAACATCTCCTCCTTCACATTCTCCCGCAACTGGGGGTGCGAGGAAAAGGCTCAGAATTCCGAGCCCACCCGCTGGCGGTGATGCAGGGCAGTCTGGAGCGACTGCTGATGCTGACATCTGGTCCGGACTGAAGGACCTGACAACGATTACGGACATGTCGTCTACTGTCACTGCATATGATTCTCTCAACATTGATAGAATGGTGGAGGATTATATGAGTGACCGCATCCAAGTAGGCACGTCACACAGTCCGTACTTATACTGGCAGGAAAAAGAGGCAATTTGGAGGCCCTTGCACAAACTGGCTTTATTCTACCTAAGTTGCCCTCCCACAAGTGTGTACTCCGAAAGAGTGTTTAGTGCCGCCGCTCACCTTGTCAGCAATCGGCGTACGAGGTTACATCCAGAAAATGTGGAGAAGATGATGTTCATTAAAATGAATTATAATCAATTCCTCCGCGGAGACATTGACCAGCAGCAATTGCCTCCACAAAGTACACAGGGAGCTGAGATGGTGGATTCCAGTGGGGACGAATTGATAATCTGTGAGGAGGGGGATGTACACGGTGATATATCGGAGGGTGAAGATGAGGTGGACATCTTGCCTCTGTAGAGCCAGTTTGTGCAAGGAGAGATTAATTGCTTCTTTTTTGGGGGGGGTCCAAACCAACCCGTCATATCAGTCACAGTCGTGTGGCAGACCCTGTCACTGAAATGATGGGTTGGTTAAAGTGTGCATGTCCTGTTTTGTTTATACAACATAAGGGTGGGTGGGAGGGCCCAAGGATAATTCCATCTTGCACCTCTTTTTTCTTTTCTTTTTCTTTGCATCATGTGCTGATTGGGGAGGGTTTTTTGGAAGGGACATCCTGCGTGACACTGCAGTGCCACTCCTAGATGGGCCCGGTGTTTGTGTCGGCCACTAGGGTCACTAATCTTACTCACACAGCTACCTCATTGCGCCTCTTTTTTTCTTTGCATCATGTGCTGTTTGGGGAGGGTTTTTTGGAAGGGACATCCTGCGTGACACTGCAGTGCCACTCCTAGATGTGCCCGGTGTTTGTGTCGGCCACTAGGGTCGCTAATCTTACTCACACAGTCAGCTACCTCATTGCGCCTCTTGTTTTCTTTGCGTCATGTGCTGTTTGGGGAGGGTTTTTTGGAAGGGCCATCCTGCGTGACACTGCAGTGCCACTCCTAGATGGGCCCGGTGTTTGTGTCGGCCACTAGGGTCGCTAATCTTACTCACACAGCTACCTCATTGCGCCTCTTTTTTTCTTTGCGTCATGTGCTGTTTGGGGAGGGTTTTTTGGAAGGGACATCCTGCGTGACACTGCAGTGCCACTCCTAGATGGGCCCGGTGTTTGTGTCGGCCACTAGGGTCGCTTATCTTACTCACACAGCGACCTCGGTGCAAATTTTAGGACTAAAAATAATATTGTGAGGTGTGAGGTATTCAGAATAGACTGAAAATGAGTGTAAATTATGGTTTTTGAGGTTAATAATACTTTGGGATCAAAATGACCCCCAAATTCTATGATTTAAGCTGTTTTTTAGTGTTTTTGGAAAAAAACACCCGAATCCAAAACACACCCGAATCCGACAAAAATAATTCGGTGAGGTTTTGCCAAAACGCGTTCGAACCCAAAACACGGCCGCGGAACCGAACCCAAAACCAAAACACAAAACCCGAAAAATTTCAGGCGCTCATCTCTAATATCCATACATACACGCCCTGACACCTGGACATACACCAACATTCCCACACCTGCATCTATACATACACATGCTGACACCTGGACATACACCAACATACAAGCACCTGCATCTATATATACACGCGCTGACAAATGGACATACACCGACGTACCCACACTTGCATCTATACATACATGCACTGACATCTGGACATACAAGCACCTGCATCTATACATACACGCGCTGACACCTGAACCTACACTGACCTTCCCACACCTGCATCTATACATACACATTCTGACACCTGGACATACACAGACGTACCCACACCTGCATCTATACATACACGCGTTGACACCTGGACGTACACTGACGTACACACACCTACATCTATATATGCATGGATGCAAATGTGGGTACGTCTGTATACGTCCCGGTGTTAGCATGTGTATGTATAGATGTTAGGTGTGGGTACATCAGTGTATGTCCAGGTGTCAGCACATGTATGTATAGATTCACATGTGGGTAAGCCGGTGTACGTCCACGTGTCAGCATGTGTAGGTATAGATGCAGGTGTGGGTACGTTGGTGTACGTTTAGGGGTCAGCGTGTTAATGTATAGATGTTGGTGTGTATGTCAGTGTACGTACAGATATAGGTGTGTGTGTGTGTGTGTGTGTATGTATGTATGTATGTATATGTATAGAGGAAGGTGTGATACATACATATAACACATACATGATAGATACATACATATATCACACACACGATAGATAGATAGATAGATAGATAGATAGATAGATAGATAGATAGATAGATAGATAAAACACATACATACAAGATAGATACATACATACATACATACATACATGATAGATACATATATATACACACACATACGATAGATAGATAGATAGATAGATAGATAGATAGATAGATAGATAGATAGATAGATAGATAGATAGATAGATAGATAGATAGATAGATAGAATGATAGATACATATATATACACACACATACGATAGATAGATAGATAGATAGATAGATAGATAGATAGATAGATAGATAGATAGATAGATAGATAGATACATATATATATATATATATATATATATATATCTATCACAAACATATATGATTCATACATATATCACACACACATACATGATACATACATGAGAAAGACCTGGGATGGTGATGAGGCCAGGGCCCCCTGCTGATGTTGCGTTGAGGAAGGCAGTGTTCCAGGGCGGATGCCAGTCGGGGAGAGCGCCGCGCAGCCCGGGAAAAATACTGCTGAGGAGCTACATCTGGAAGAGCCCCTGGGAGGGAGAGTGCCACATGCCCCATCCTGCGCGGCAGACTCTGCAGGCCTGCACATGGGAAGGGAGGTCTCTGGCCACACGTACTCACCCTTCTGCTGAAGCCCCGCTGCTGTCCCCATCAGCGCTCTCCAGCGGGGAGCGGGGCCAGGATGAACCTCAACCTGTGAGAACTATCTTCATGATCAAGAGATCTCATATGCAAGATAAGTATGTGTTGGGATAGGGCTGGGGAGGGTGGCTGCTCGGGCACACCCCCGTCAAGTTAAGGAGATTTAACTGAGGAAGCGCAAGGGAACTCTCGTCTGGGGACAACAACTGCAGGGAGACCACATCTTTTCAGATGAACATGGGAGGGCGGAAGGCTGCCTAATACTGAAGCACCCTCAGACATTAAACCATATGCAACAACTATTGCAAGCATTCCTGGGGGAAGGTCTGCAGCAGACGGATTTGCATACGGTGATGTCATCCAAGCAGTGGGCCAAAGTTGGCTGGAACCCTCATCTGTATATGAAAAGAGAAAAGGGGCATGCAGGGCATGGCTGCCTTTTGCGGCGCTTGGATAACCCCAAGTTTGCATTAAACACCCCCACCCTCCTTCGGTGTGGGGCTCATGTTGGCCATGCCCAAGCCCCTGAAGCATTCAAGCTGATTTCTTGCAGCAGCTGGGCACTGTAACAGCTTCAGAGCTGCTCTACAAGACAAGTAAAAGGGTGTGGGCCCTGCAGCACCACCTGTAGTTTGCATACACACATATATAGGACAGCATCTCTTATATGCCCCAGGGTCAATAAAATAGTATCCTTGTCTAGGCTATCCATCCCCTCAGATAAGGTATTTGTCCATGCCGCTACAGCACTACACACCCAGTCCGACGCAATTGCCGGTCTGAGTAAGGTACCTGAAAGTGTATAAATGGACTTCAGGGTAATCTCCTGTTTGCGGTCAGCACACTCTTTGAGGGTAGCCGTATCCTGGGACGGGAGGGCTACCTTCTTGGATAAGCGTGTTAATGCTTTGTCCACCCTAGGGGAGGATTCCCATCGTAACCTATCCGTTGATGGGAAAGGATACGCCATAAGAATCCTTTTGGAAATCTGCAGTCTTTTATCTGGAGATTCCCAAGCTTTTTCACATAACTCGTTCAGCTCGTGTGAGGGGGGAAAGGTTACCTCAGGCTTCTTTCCCTTGTACATATGTACCCTCTTGTCAGCGACAGGGGGTTCCTCTGTGATGTGCAAAACATCTTTTATTGCCATAATCAAAAATCGAATGGATTTTGCCAATTTTGGCTGTAACTTTGCATCATCGTAATCGACACTGGAGTCAGAATCCGTGTCGGTATCTGTGTCAACAATCTGGGATAGTGGGCGCTTATGAGACCCTGACAGTCCCTGCAACATAGGATCAGGCATGGGTTGAAACCCTGACTGTCCCAAAGCTTCTGCCTTGTCTAATCTTTTGTGCAATGAGTTTACACTAGCATTTAAAACATTCCACATATCCATCCAATCAGCTGTCGGCGGAGACACCACATTCATTTGCTCCCGCTCCTCTCTAATATAGCCTTCTTCCTCAGACATGTCGACACACGTGTACCGACACACTTCACACACAGGGAATGCTTTTTCTGAAGACAGTTTCCCCACAAGGCCCTTTGGAGAGACAGAGAGAGTATGCCAGCACACCCCCCAGCGCTATATAACCCAGGAATAAAACAGTAACTTAATGTTTGCCCAGTAGTGCTGCTGTATGTAATTTGCGAATTATGTGCCCCCCCCCCCCCCCCTCTTTTCAACCCTCTTGTCTAACGTGGTATAAGCAGGGTAGAGTCCGGGGAGCTTCCTCTCAGCGGTGCTGTGGAGAAAAAATGGCGCTGGTGAGTGCTGAGGTAGAAGCCCCGCCCCCTCGGAGGCGGGCTTCTGTCCCGCTTAAACTGTAAAATTGGTGGGGGCTTATACATATATAAAGTGCCCAGCTGTATATATGTTATATTTTTGCGAAAGAGGTTTATATTGCTGCCCAGGGCGCCCCCCCTGCGCCCTGCACCCTTACAGTGACCGGAGTATGTGAGGTGTATGGGAGCAAAGGCGCACAGCTGCAGTGCTGTGCGTTACCTCAGTGAAGATCATGAAGTCTTCTGCCGCCTCTGAAGTCTTCTTTTCTTCTCATACTCACCCGGCTTCTATCTTCCGGCTCTGCGAGGGGGACGGCGGCGCGGCTCTGGGACGGACGGCGAGGGTGAGATCCTGCGTACCAATCCCACTGGAGCTAATGGTGTCCAGTAGCCTAAGAAGCAGGACCTTGCAACTCAGAGAGTAGGGCTGCTTCTCTCCCCTCAGTCCCTCGATGAGGGAGTCTGTTGCCAGCAGTGCTCCCTGAAAATTAAAAACCTAACAAAATACTTTCTGTCAGAAAGCTCAGGAGAGCTCCTGAAAAGCACCCAGTCTCCACTGGGTACAGTATCAAACTGAGGTCTGGAGGAGGGGCATAGAGGGAGGAGCCAGTGCACACCCAGAACTAAAGTCTTTCTTAAAGTGCCCATGTCTCCTGCAGAGCCCGTCTATGCCCATGGTCCTTACGGAGTCCCCAGCATCCTCTAGGACGTTAGAGAAAATAGGATTTTAATACCTACCGGTAAATCCTTTTCTCTTAGTCCGTAGAGGATGCTGGGCACCCGTCCCAGTGCGTACTGTGTCTGCAGTTATTAAATGGCCCTTAACTCCAGAACATTTATGTGGAGATGAAAACATCCAAGGAAGACTTGACCATCTTCCTTGGATGTTTTCCCCCTGTGTGACTGCTCTCCAGCCTCAGAGGGTTGCATCCGTGGTCCCTAGGATCCCGTCCTGGATCCCGAACCATCGCCCCTCTAGGTGGTGAGAACTGTGCAGCCACCAATGGAGTGAGATTCTGGTCTTGGAAGACAGGATTATCCTCCGGTGCATGTGTAGGTGGGATCCGGACCACTTGTCCAACAGGTCCCACTGGAACACTCTGGCATGGAACCTGCCAAACTGAATGGCCTCGTAGGCCGCAACCATCTTCCCCAGCAACTGAATGCATTGATGGATTAACACTCTTGCTGGTTTCAGAATTTGTTTGACCAGACTCTGGATCTCCAGAGCCTTTCCACTAGAAGAAAACCTCTTCTGTGTCCAGTATCACTCCCAAAAACAACATCCGCGTCATTGGGACCAACTGCGATTTTGGCAAGTTTAGGAGCCAACCATGTTGTTGAAGAACTGTCAGGGAGAGTAGATGTTTTGCACCAACTGGTCCCTGGATCTCGCCTTTATCAGGAGATCATCCAAGTACGGGATAATTGTGACTCCTTGCTTGCGAAGGAGAACCATCATTTCCGCCATCACCCTGGTGAAAATCCTCGGAGCCGTGGACAGACCAAACGGCAACGTCTGAAATTGGTAATGACAATCCTGAATTGCAAACCTCAGGTAGCTTGATGCAGTGGCTAAATGGGAACATATAAGTAGGCATCCTTTATGTCTACCAAAACCATGAAATCTCCTTTATCCCCCGGACTGGAGATCACTACCCTGAGAGATTCCATCTTGAAATTGAATTTCTTTAGGTAGAAATTAAGGGATTTCAGATTTAAGATTGGTCTGACTGAGCCGTCCGGCTTCGGGACCACGAAGAGGCTTGAATAAAAACCTTCTCCCTGCTGACTAAGGCTGATTTGAACAATCGGTGAGGGGGAACGTCTTGAAACCGCAGTTTGTACCCTTGGGACACTATTTGTAAAGCCCACGAGTCCAGGTCCGAATGAATCCAGAACTGACTGAAGAGTTTTAGACGTGCCCCCCACTGGTGCGGGCTCCTGCAAGAGAGCCCCAGCGTCATGCAGTGGATTTGGCAAAAGCAGAGGACGATCTCTGCTCCTGCGATCTTGAAGAGGCTACAGACCTCTTCCCTCTTTTCCTTCCTCTACCTGCAAAGAAAGGGGAATCTTAACTTCTTGCATATCTATTGGGCCGAAATGACTGCGTCAGATAATGATGCGTCTTCATCCGTTGAGAGGGAACATAGGGCAAGAAGGATGACTTACCTGCGGGAGCTGCCGAGATCAAATTAACTAGGCCGTCGCCAAACAAGGCTTCACCTTCATAGGGAAGAGACTCCCTTTCTTCTTGGAGTCAGCATCAGCATTCCCTTGGTGAATCCACAATGCCCTCCTATCCGAGACTGCCATGAAATTGGCCCGTGAGCACTTGTGCCCGGTGTAGGATTTTTAAATATGCGTAGTTTACTGTATGCAAAGGTTTAAAACCTTTTAGGAACTGAGATCTAAGGTGTATTACATGTAGTTTAAAAAAAACAAAAAAGGTTTATTTTATGGCAGTAGTTTCCAAACTGGGGTTCTTGCACTGGTAGCATAGTTTGGTGGTCCAGGACCAATTAAAATTATTTATACTTTATTAAATTGGCAAAACCATTCCCTCACAACATAACTGAACCTGAGGATGACATGCTATAAACACAATTTACTTAATTTTATATTTTTTTCTGAATTTCTCAATAAAAAAAACTTTGGCCTAGGGGTGCCGTGAAACAAATTGTGATACTCTAGGGCAGGGGTGTCAAACCCATGGGCCGCATGCCGCCCCCAATGCATCCTTTTGTGGCCCACAGGCCGGGGTCCGACAGGGGTCCTTTTGTGGCCCGATCACCTTGCTTAGAGCGAGGGCAGGAGAGTGCAGCCAGAGTCTTTGCTTTCTATGTGCGGCACCATCTTCCCGAAGAGATCACCGGGAAGATAGTGCCCCTTCCACTGGCTACAGCACAGGTATACTGGGGTGGGGTAGCAAACAGGGGGCCCCAATGGGCCCCTCCAGCAGTCCCTCTACCAAAACACGTCTTTTGGTGGTTTTGCGGTGTTGTTATAACTACATGGTGACGATACTGTAGCACAGAGATTTTCAACCATTTACAACTCACGTCACACAGAACAAGATTTAAATATTGACAAGGCACACTGAAATATAATGGTGATGCATGGTGCAGTATCGTGTCCTAGGATGTCATGTCGCAGCTTCTCCATAGGTAACGCCTGAACAGGCCCGGTGACAGGGGGGACAAAGGGGACACTTGTTCAGGGCTCCAAGTATTAAGAACAGAAATAATGGGGCCACAGTGCCAATATTGCTTTTTAAAGTGTATCCACCAACTGCTCAATTTAAGCAGGAAAACAATTAACAGGCCAACTAAACCCTCCCCCCTCCTTTTACCCCATCACTTTGTCCAGTCCCTGTGGTCCATACTGTATTGCCATTATTATGCATGTTGCTGTGCTGGCCCTTTTCTGAATGTCCCTGCCACCGCCACCGAAGAGCTGGATAGCCCAGTATGAAAACCACCTGCCGGCCTCACTGACGGTCCGAGTCAAAGGCTCCATTTTTTTTTAAAGATCCCTCTGCCAAGTTAAGGGGGGGTTGAGGGGTCCCCAGAGATATCAGTGTACTGGGCCCCGAGATTTCTGTTGCTGGCCCTGACCCTCAGGGGCGTCTCTACCCCTTGGCCAGGATGGCACTTGCCAGGGGCACCATCCAGCTGTGCCAACCGTGGCTAAGGGATAGAGTTCTGCAGTCTCGAAAGGGCGCTATGGCAATCAGCGTGGGACTGACCAATTAGACGGTGAGGGAAGGATACTGAAATTGTCCCAACCCAGTTACAGTTTGAAATGCCCCTCAACTGCTGTCCACTGCTTCACTCCTAGCTCTGCCCCTTTGAAATTATTAATCCCTACCCCCCGGTAGGCGGAGTTCTCCAGGCCCATACTCAGGAGTCACCACTGCTGTACATTATGTGCCGGTTGTAGAGGCAGAGCGGGGAACATCAGAGAACGCCACAAATTACACAGTGGGCAAGGAGATGGCTGGAGACAGCTGCACAGCCATGCCTTGCAAGTTCGAGAGAGCTGTTGAATTTCAGCACTTCAAGTCAGAGCCTGCCCCCTGCTGCCCAAGCAGTCCGTGACAGTTAGTGTCGAGGAGGGGGGGATTTGTGCATGTGTGCTATCAGTGTGTGTGTGGGGGGGTGGAGGATGTGTGTGACTGTGAGGGAGCTGTCAGTGTCAGTGGGGAGAGGAGCAGGAGGGAGTTGTCAGTGTGTGGAAGTGATGAGAGTTGTCAGTACTGGGGAAATGTGTGTGTGTGTGTACTAGATTTAGGAGTGTGTGTTTGTGAGAGGTTTCAGTTGGGGAATTAGAGTTCATACAGTAATTAAATGTTTTCATATTGAGAACTACATCTCCCAGCATATACAGTGTGCTGGGGATGCTAACAAGCTTTATTTAAAAGTTTAAAAAACATTGCTTTTATGACTGCAATGGTTAAAAAGGGAGAGCTATAAATCAATTTATCAGTTAATGATCGCAGTTTGAGCTGTTACATTTTACTGAACCACCTATCCCTCCACACTCACTACCTGTCCTCAGGATACATTTACCATCCCGGCAGACGGTATACCGGCGGTCATTTGACCGATGTTGGAATCCTGACACCACTTGGGAGACTGGTGCCGGCACACAGACAGCCAACATCCCGAAGGCGAGTATTGGAGGGAGGGTTAGGACCGGGGGAGGGGGTGTTAGGGAAGGCACTAGGAGGGGGGGGGGGGTTAGTCCTAGCTGCCACCCCCTGAGGGTTAGCCCTATCCGCCACCCCCCCCAGAGGGTTAGGATTAGGTATCATGTGACTGCTGGAATCCCGAGCGCCGGATGCCATACCCAACCCCCTTTACTTTTTCAGGCATTTCTATCTCTCCTCTCTCTATGGTGTTCCGATTGCCCACTTTCCCTTGTGCTTTTCTCTCTCTATCTCTCTCCTTTGTTTAGAGCATCAGTTTCTGTAGTCCACTTTATCCTTATTTTTTCCAGTGTTTCACTATCTCTCTGATGTAATGAGGATGTATGGTCTAGAGGGATCAGTAATGCATTGTACTGTATAGAGGCGTCAGGGATGTAGCGTAGGGTATAGAGGCGTCAGGGATGTAGCGTAGGTTATAGAGGCATCAGGAATGTAGCGTAGGGAATAGAGGCATCAGGGATGTAGCGTAGGGTATAGAGGCGTCAGGGATGTAGCATAGGGAATAGAGGCGTCAGGGATGTAGCGTAGGGAATAGAGGCGTCAGGGATTTAGCTTAGGGAATATAGGCATCAGGGATGTACTAGCAGGTATATAAAGGTCAGTGTACTGTATAGAGGGTAGAGATGAGCGGGTTCGGTTCCTCGGAATCCGAACCCGCCCGAACTTCAGGTTTTTTTACACGGGGCCGAGCGACTCGGATCTTCCCGCCTTGCTCGGTTAACCCGAGCGCGCCCGAACGTCATCATCCCGCTGTCGGATTCTCGCGAGGCTCGTATTCTATCGCGAGACTCGGATTCTATATAAGGAGCCGCGCGTCGCCGCCATTTTCACACGTGCATTGAGATTGATAGGGAGAGGACGTGGCTGGCGTCCTCTCCGTTTAGACTAGAGTACTAGAGAGAGACACAAATTTTGGGGAGCATATTATTAGGAGGAGTACTACTTGCTGCTGATAGTGTGACCAGTGACCACCAGTTTAATTAATCCGTTCTCAGCCTGAAAAAAAATGATACACAGTGTGACACAGTCACATACCATATCTGTGCTCAGCCCAGTGTGCTGCATTATATGTAATACTGTATATCATTATCTGACTGTGCTGAGTGCTCACTGCTCACACAGCTTAATTGTGGGGGAGACTGGGGAGCAGTTATAGCAGGAGTACATATTTTAAGTACAGTGCACACTTTTGCTGCCAGAGTGCCACTGCCAGTGTGACTGACCAGTGACCACTGACCACCAGTATTGTGATTGTCTGCTGACCACCAGTATATTGTGATTGTCTGCCTGAAAAAGTTAAACACTCGTCGTGTGGTGTTTTTATAAACGCATTCTGCAGACAGTGTCCAGCAGGTCTGTCATTACATAATATATACCTGTCCGGCTGCAGTACTGGTGTGATATATATATATATTTTAATTTTATCTCATTATCATCCAGTCTATATTAGCAGCAGACACAGTACGGTAGTCCACGGCTGTAGCTACCTCTGTGTCGGCAGTCGCTCGTCCATCCATAATTGTATACCACCTACCCGTGGTTTTTTTTTTTCTATCTTCTTGATACTAGTAGCTTACTTTAGGAGTCTGCAGTGCTGAGTCTGACAGACAGTGTCCAGCAGGTCCGTCATTACATAATATATACCTGTCCGGCTGCAGTACTAGTGTGATATATAATATATATATATTTTAATTTTATCTCATTATCATCCAGTCTATATTAGCAGCAGACACAGTACGGTAGTCCACGGCTGTAGTTACCTCTGTGTCGGCAGTCGCTCGTCCATCCATAATTGTATACCACCTACCCGTGGTTTTTTTTTTTTCTATCTTCTTGATACTAGTAGCTTACTTTAGGAGTCTGCAGTGCTGACAGACAGTGTCCAGCAGGTCCGTCATTACATAATATATACCTGTCCGGCTGCAGTACTAGTGTGATATATATATATATATATTTTAATTTTATCTCATTATCATCCAGTCTATATTAGCAGCAGACACAGTACGGTAGTCCACGGCTGTAGCTACCTCTGTGTCGGCAGTCGCTCGTCATCCATAAGTATACTAGTATCCATCCATCTCCATTGTTTACCTGAGGTGCCTTTTAGTTGTGCCTATTAAAATATGGAGAACAAAAATGTTGAGGTTCCAAAAATAGGGAAAGATCAAGATCGACTTCCACCTCGTGCTGAAGCTGCTGCCACTAGTCATGGCCGAGACGATGAAATGCCAGCAACTTTGTCTGCCAAGGCCGATGCCCAATGTCATAGTACAGAGCATGTAAAATCCAAAACACCAAATATCAGTAAAAAAAGGACTCAAAAATCTAAAATAAAATTGTCGGAGGAGAAGCGTAAACTTGCCAATATGCCATTTACCACACGGAGTGGCAAGGAACGGCTGAGGCCCTGGCCTATGTTCATGGCTAGTGGTTCAGCTTCACATGAGGATGGAAGCACTCAGCCTCTCGCTAGAAAAATGAAAAGACTCAAGCTGGCAAAAGCACAGCAAAGAACTGTGCGTTCTTCGAAATCCCAAATCCACAAGGAGAGTACAATTGTGTCGGTTGCGATGCCTGACCTTCCCAACACTGGACGTGAAGAGCATGCGCCTTCCACCATTTGCACGCCCCCTGCAAGTGCTGGAAGGAGCACCCGCAGTCCAGTTCCTGATAGTCAGATTGAAGATGTCAGTGTTGAAGTACACCAGGATGAGGAGGATATGGGTGTTGCTGGCGCTGGGGAGGAAATTGACCAGGAGGATTCTGATGGTGAGGTGGTTTGTTTAAGTCAGGCACCCGGGGAGACACCTGTTGTCCGTGGGAGGAATATGGCCATTGACATGCCTGGTGAAAATACCAAAAAAATCAGCTCTTCGGTGTGGAAGTAATAGCACCCCAAATCAAAATACGCCACACAGTAGCACTATCTTATTGTCATTACACCGCATATAATAATAATAATAATACCCACAGTCGCAGTGCCCTTTATACACATAACCACCATATCAGTGCAGCTTACACACATAATGCCAACAGTAGCAGTGCCCCTTCTACACATGCCCACGGTGGCAATCCTTTACATGGCAAATATCAACCTGGTTTTGCCATGTAAAGGATTGCCACTTTAAAAACAAACAATCAAACAAACAAAAAAAAAACAACAGGAAAAAACACAAAATCTCTCACTTTCTGATTCTCACACCCTATTACATTCCTCCCTATATATTTAAATGTTTCTATTACTGTATGTTCCCTCTTCCCTTCTCCAAACTATACACATCAACATTTTTTAGTATTTCCAGGTAAGTTTTGTGATGTAGGCCATGCACAATTTTAGTTGCCCTAATGTATTTACAGCCTTCTGGAGATATGGCTTCTGGAACTGAACACAGGATTCTAAATGTGGCTGTACCAAGGACCTATACAGTGGCATTACAGGTTGAGTATCCCTTATCCAAAATGCTTGGGACCAGAGGAATTTTGGATATCGGATTTTTCTGTATTTTGGAATAATTGCATACCATAACGAGATATTATGGTGATGGGACCTAAATCTAAGCACAGAAGGCATTTATGTTTCATATACACCTTATACACACAGCCTGAAGGTCATTTTAGCCAATATTTTTTATAACTTTGTGCATTAAACAAAGTGTGTGTACATTCACAGAATTCATTTATGTTTTATATACACCTTATACACACAGTCTGAAGTTCATTTAATACAATATTTTTAATAACTTTGAGTATTAAACAAAGTTTGTGTACACTGAGCCATCAAAACACAAAGGTTTCACTATCTCAGTCTCACTCAAAAAAGTCCGTATTTCGGAATATTCCGTATTTCGGAATATTTGGATATGGGATACTCAACCTGTATTACTTTTTTCTGCTACTGGTTCTTTAACCTATGCAAACAAGCATCTGACTTGCCTTTCCTATTGCTTTGTTACATTGCTCACCTGAAATAGTAATACTTAGATAGCTTTCCTCTTGCCATTATAATGCCCTTAATATTATAGTTAGCCTTTGCATTTTTGAGACGTGTATGATTTTGCATTTTTTGGCATTAATTGTTGCCATGTTCTTGACCATTCCTCTAGTCCAGGGGCGGAACTGCCAGAGACAACGGAGTCAGTTGCCGCCGGGCTCCAGCCCTAAAGGGGCTTCCTCCATTGCCCCCCGGCTGTTACGTGCCCTTCCTACTAAATAGACAAAGGCGCTACCAGCAGGGTCTCGCAGTTTGTACATTCCATGCCGTAACACCCTTCTTTCCACCTTCACAATGAAGCTATTGGTACTTTGCAAAAAAAAAAATTATTAGCATTGCAACTCAGCAGATCAATGCAGTGTGCAGCCACACACTCCATATATCTGCTCAGCCACAAAGCTGATTATTTCTTCACAAAGTACAAGGTGAGCTCCAAATAGAATTCTCTAGCTTAGATTATACCTTTCTATGCAAGGGTAAATAGCTCAATTGTTTGACTGCAATGCCACAGGAAATGGTTTGGATCCAAGACAGTGTGACTGAATAATAAAGAAACCTTAAGATGAGTTCATGAATGTTGTATAAGTATTAGTGAGAGAAGGGGTCAGGAGCATGCTAGGCTGCAAAAAATAAGGTAGGCTGCAAGTGAAAGTAATGATCTCCTATATATTTTCCCAGATCTGTCACTCTGTGTGGCTAACTCTGGGGGAAGTCACAGCAATGGGCGGAGACGGCATCTGCAGGACGATACACCAGTGCCAGCAGCAGACCGTAACAAAGTGACAGATCAGGGAGAATATATAGGAGGTAGGGAGGTGGCCATGGTACATGGCTGGCCAAGGGACACTAGCTCATGTACACCTTTACCACTGAGGCTGGCCACCAAGGATGGACCTGTCACCAGTGCACATGCAATAACCTCTTCTGCTGCCCTCTTTGCAACTCAGATTGCCCAGTGCTCCCCTTCGCTAACAGTCCACAAAGTTTCCCCATCTCACGATCTGCCTTCTCACCCCCACTTTCATCTCTACAGCACACGCGCATATCATACAAGATCCCATCATGCGTACGTAGGTCTGAAATTCAAGAGGGAGGTTGGGGGGAGATTGGCATGCGCCAGCAACACCACACAGCTCACTGTGACCACAGTGGAGAGGCGCTGCAACAGGACAATACACCAACCTCGGAGCAAGGAACTGCGTCGGTCAGGAGGAGAACTATTTCAATAGCATAAAAAGGTTAATGCGTCCCACCCTATGGACACCAGACTCATCAAGTCACTGTTGCCAGAGTCTCATACAATGACTCTGAACCTCTAAGCACACTATTTGACTGTCCACACCCTGCTGTGCCTATTACCCATCTCCTCCACCACCCTCAACACTGACCCACACATCATTCACCCACAGAGATACAATAAAGGTAGTTTGGATAAATTAGCTAAATGAAATGGATTTAACCAATTTATCTAAATGACCATTTTTGGATGTTTTCCAGTGTTTGTGAGCAAATGGTCAATTGTCATTTGCTGCCACATATTAGCATAATTTTGTTTCAACTAGAAAAAAAAATTGGACAGATAATCTAAGTGTGGATCCAGTTTAAAGGTCCGTATTCACGGCCCGATTTTGGGGAGAGATGTGTGCTGAGCGAACTGCTCAGCACACATCTCTGCCCCCGCTCAGCACAGCGTGATGTGTGCTGAGCGTACGGGGGTGGGGGGGGGGCGCTCATTTCACCCCCTGTGTAGGGCATTCTGTGTGTATCCAGTTTAACAGGTGTGAGCATCATACAACTACTGACTTGCGAGTAACTATACAGCAGCTCCATACCTTGTGACTTGAAGAAACACCAGTTAACCCCGGGAATACTGCAGTCAAAGCAACAATTCCTCTTCTTACATTCCGCTGCACTTATTGTGGGGTAGCCGCAATCCCTTCTGCTGTACGGTTCCACATTACATTGTTTCTTGTCACTTCCTGTTGATGCAGTAAGGAAACATCCAGGAATTACAGCATCTTAGTTTTTTTTTTTTTAACTGGGGCAATTTAGCTAGATCACAGGGCAATTTAGCTCCTTTGGTCCTTTTTTAGGACCAGTTAATCAGACAGTTGAGCAAACTGAAAAACAGCTAACAGGAAATTTCCACTTAAATGGTATTTTCTAATCTTATCTGACCATGACTAAGAATAAAGGATACACAAGATAAACTCTTAGAGCCATGGACCTTATGTAGTTACACTTCGTGTGCGTTGATTCTAACAACCGAGGGACGGCTTTTGATGTCACACACCCATCCAGCGAATGCCCAGCCACGTCTGCATTTCTTCTGCCACGCCTGCATTTTTCCAAGCACTCCCTGAAAACGGTCAGTTGCCACCCAGAAACGCCCTCTTTCTGTCAATCTCCTTGTGGCCTGTTCTGTGATTGGAATAATCGCTAGAACTAGTGCAAAACCACAATGGACTTTGTACCCGTACGATGCGCATGCACATTACGGAGCATGCGCATGCACAGATTAGCCATTTTTTTTCAACTGATTGCTACGCAGCGAACAACGGCAGCATGCGATCAACTCGGAATGCCCCCCTATATACATAGAAACATGGATTTTTACTGCAGGAATTATGGTTAGTTTAGGGGTATCGGTTAGGGTCAACAGAGGTGTAGCTAGGGGTCCAAGCGCCCCTGGCAAAGTAAGGGTCTGGCACCCCCCCTTTCGATAAAGCATTGCAGTCCATTGGCGGTTACCATGTTGGAGCAACAGCAACTGACCCCCTCCCCCACACGCTGCCCTACATCATCGGCTGGGATTCACTGTTGGTGTGAAGCCACTGGGAACAGTCTGGTAGCATTAGCAGCAGTCTGTGTCATAGATAGGGAAGGCAGAAGGTTAACTAGCTAATAGCAGTCTGTTGGCAGCAGAGGCTGGGCGGGGGGCTGAGAATGAGCCAACGCTGATCAGTGTCCAGTCTGCTTAGACAAAAATATTTTGTGATCAGGGCTGGTTCTAGACCAAAGGAGCCAATGGCAAAAATTTCCTTTGGCACCCCCCCCCCCACACACACATACACACACACACACCAAAAAAGAACATATCCCAGTTTAACATAACGCTATGTGGTGCAAGGTGTGTAGCTGGTTACTTGTATCAAGACCTCTGACATTTGCCTTTTCACCCATATTGCATACTTTTTCTTGCAGGTTGTGTCTTAATTCAAGAAGTGTTCTAAGTACTTCAGCTTAGTATCTTTACTGACCCCTCTTTACCCCACACTACATAACTGACCCCTCTATACCCTACACTACATCACTGACCTTTCTATAACCATCACTGCATTACTGACCCCTCTATACAGTACACTGACCTCTATATACCTGCTAGTACATCCCTGATGCCTATATTCCCTAAGCTAAATCCCTGACGCCTCTATTCCCTACGCTACATCCCTGACGCCTCTATTCCCTATGCTACATCCCTGACGCCTCTATACCCTACGCTACATCCCTGATGCCTCTATTCCCTACGCTACATTCCTGATGCCTCTATAACCTACGCTACATCCCTGACGCCTCTATACCCTACGCTACATCCCTGACGCCTCTATACAGTACAATGCATTACTGATCCCTCTAGACCATACATCCTCATTACATCAGAGAGATAGTGAAACACTGGAAAAAATAAGGATAAAGTGGACTACAGAAACTGATGCTCTAAACAAAGGAGAGAGAGAGAAAAGCACAAGGGAAAGTGGGCAATCGGAACACCATAGAGAGAGGAGAGATAGAAATGCCTGAAAAAGTAAAGGGGGTTGGGTATGGCATCCGGCGCTCGGGATTCCAGCAGTCACATGATACCTAATCCTAACCCTCTGGGGGGGTGGCGGATAGGGCTAACCCTCAGGGGGTGGCAGCTAGGACTAACCCCCCCCCCCTCCTAGTGCCTTCCCTAACACCCGCTCCCCCGGTCCTAACCCTCCCTCCAATACTCGCCTTCGGGATGTTGGCTGTCTGTGTGCCGGCACCAGTCTCCCAAGTGGTGTCAGGATTCCAACATCGGTCAAATGACCGCCGGTATACCGTCTGCCGGGATGGTAAATGTATCCTGAGGACAGGTAGTGAGTGTGGAGGGATAGGTGGTTCAGTAAAATGTAACAGCTCAAACTGCGATCATTCACTGATAAATTGATTTATAGCTCTCCCTTTTTAACCATTGCAGTCATAAAAGCAATGTTTTTTAAACTTTTAAATAAAGCTTGTTAGCATCCCCAGCACACTGTATATGCTGGGAGATGTAGTTCTCAATATGAAAACATTTAATTACTGTATGAACTCTAATTCCCCAACTGAAACCTCTCACAAACACACACTCCTAAATCTAGTACACACACACACACACACACACACACACACACACACACACACACACATTTCCCCAGTACTGACAACTCTCATCACTTCCACACACTGACAACTCCCTCCTGCTCCTCTCCCCACTGACACTGACAGCTCCCTCACAGTCACACACATCCTCCACCCCCCCCACACACACACTGATAGCACACATGCACAAATTGGGCAGCAGGGGCAGCAGGGGGCAGGCTCTGACTTGAAGTGCTGAAATTCAACAGCTCTCTCGAACTTGCAAGGCATGGCTGTGCAGCTGTCTCCAGCCATCTCCTTGCCCACTGTGTAATTTGTGGCGTTCTCTGATGTTCCCCGCTCTGCCTCTACAACCGGCACATAATATACAGCAGTGGTGACTCCTGAGTATGGGCCTGGAGAACTCCGCCTACCGGGGGGTAGGGATTAATAATTTCAAAGGGGCAGAGCTAGGAGTGAAGCAGTGGACAGCAGTTGAGGAACGTTTCAAACTGTAACAGGGTTGGGACAATTTCAGTATCCTTCCCTCACCGTCTAATTGGTCAGTCCCACGCTGATTGCCATAGCGCCCTTTCGAGACTGCAGAACTCTATCCCTTAGCCACGGTTGGCACAGCTGGATGGTGCCCCTGGCAAGTGCCATCCTGGCCAAGGGGTAGATACGCCCCTGAGGGTCAGGGCCAGCAACAGAAATCTCGGGGCCCAGTGCACTGATATCTCTGGGGCCCCCTCAACCCCCCCTTAACTTGGCAGAGGGATCTTTAAAAAAAATGGAGCCTTTGACTCGGACCGTCAGTGAGGCCGGCAGGTGGTTTTCATACTGGGCTATCCAGCTCTTCGGTGGCGGTGGCAGGGACATTCAGAAAAGGGCCAGCACAGCAACATGCATAATAATGGAAATAAGTATGGACCACAGGGACTGGACAAAGTGATGGGGTAAAAGGAGGGGGGAGGGTTTAGTTGGCCTGTTAATTGTTTTCCTGCTTAAATTGAGCAGTTGGTGGATACACTTTAAAAAGCAATATTGGCACTGTGGCCCCATTATTTCTGTTCTTAATACTTGGAGCCCTGAACAAGTGTCCCCTTTGTCCCCCCTGTCACCGGGCCTGTTCAGGCGTTACCTATGGAGAAGCTGCGACATGACATCCTAGGACACGATACTGCACCATGCATCACCATTATATTTCAGTGTGCCTTGTCAATATTTAAATCTTGTTCTGTGTGACGTGAGTTGTAAATGGTTGAAAATCTCTGTGCTACAGTATCGTCACCATGTAGTTATAACAACACCGCAAAACCACCAAAAGACGTGTTTTGGTAGAGGGACTGCTGGAGGGGCCCATTGGGGCCCCCAGTTTGCTACCCCACCCCAGTATACCTGTGCTGTAGCCAGTGGAAGGGGCACTATCTTCCCGGTGATCTCTTCGGGAAGATGGTGCCGCACATAGAAAGCAAAGACTCTGGCTGCACTCTCCTGCCCTCGCTCTAAGCAAGGTGATCGGGCCACAAAAGGACCCCTGTCGGACCCCGGCCTGTGGGCCACAAAAGGATGCATTGGGGGCGGCATGCGGCCCATGGGTTTGACACCCCTGCCCTAGAGTATCAAAATTTGTTTCACGGCACCCCTAGGCCAAAGTTTTTTTTATTGAGAAATTCAGAAAAAAATATAAAATTAAGTAAATTGTGTTTATAGCATGTCATCCTCAGGTTCAGTTATGTTGTGAGGGAATGGTTTTGCCAATTTAATAAAGTATAAATAATTTTAATTGGTCCTGGACCACCAAACTATGCTACCAGTGCAAGAACCCCAGTTTGGAAACTACTGCCATAAAATAAACCTTTTTTGTTTTTTTTAAACTACATGTAATACACTTTAGATCTCAGTTCCTAAAAGGTTTTAAACCCTTGCATACAGTAAACTACACATATTTAAAAATCCTACACCGGGCACAAGTGCTCACGGGCCAATTTCATGGCAGTCTCGGATAGGAGGGCATTGTGGATTCACCAAGGGAATGCTGATGCTGACTCCAAGAAGAAAGGGAGTCTCTTCCCTATGAAGGTGAAGCCTTGTTTGGCGACGGCCTAGTTAATTTGATCTCGGCAGCTCCCGCAGGTAAGTCATCCTTCTTGCCCTATGTTCCCTCTCAACGGTTGAAGACGCATCATTATCTGACGCAGTCATTTCGGCCCAATAGATATGCAAGAAGTTAAGATTCCCCTTTCTTTGCAGGTAGAGGAAGGAAAAGAGGGAAGAGGTCTGTAGCCTCTTCAAGATCGCAGGAGCAGAGATCGTCCTCTGCTTCTGCCAAATCCACTGCATGACGCTGGGGCTCTCTTGCAGGAGCCCGCACCAGTGGGGGGCACGTCTAAAACTCTTCAGTCAGTTCTAGATTCATTCGGACCTGGACTCGTGGGTTTTACAAATAGTGTCCCAAGGGTACAAACTGGGGTTTCAAGACGTTCCCCCTCACCGATTGTTCAAATCAGCCTTAGTCAGCAGGGAGAAGGTTTTTATTCAAGCCTCTTCGTGGTCCAGAAGCCGGACGGCTCAGTCAGACCAATCTTAAATCTGAAATCCCTTAATTTCTACCTAAAGAAATTCAATTTCAAGATGGAATCTCTCAGGGTAGTGATCTCCAGTCCGGGGGATAAAGGAGATTTCATGGTTTTGGTAGACATAAAGGATGCCTACTTATATGTTCCCATTTAGCCACTGCATCAAGCTACCTGAGGTTTGCAATTCAGGATTGTCATTACCAATTTCAGACGTTGCCGTTTGGTCTGTCCACGGCTCCGAGGATTTTCACCAGGGTGATGGCGGAAATGATGGTCCTCCTTCACAAGCAAGGAGTCACAATTATCCCGTACTTGGATGATCTCCTGATAAAGGCGAGATCCAGGGACCAGTTGGTGCAAAACATCTACTCTCCCTGACAGTTCTTCAACAACATGGTTGGCTCCTAAACTTGCCAAAATCGCAGTTGGTCCCAATGACGCGGTTGTTGTTTTTGGGAGTGATACTGGACACAGAAGAGGTTTTCTTCTAGTGGAAAGGCTCTGGAGATCCAGAGTCTGGTCAAACAAATTCTGAAACCAGCAAGAGTGTTAATCCATCAATGCATTCAGTTGCTGGGGAAGATGGTTGCGGCCTACGAGGCCATTCAGTTTGGCAGGTTCCATGCCAGAGTGTTCCAGTGGGACCTGTTGGACAAGTGGTCCGGATCCCACCTACACATGCACCGGAGGATAATCCTGTCTTCCAAGACCAGAATCTCACTCCATTGGTGGCTGCACAGTTCTCACCACCTAGAGGGGCGATGGTTCGGGATCCAGGACGGGATCCTAGGGACCACGGATACAACCCTCCGAGGCTGGAGAGCAGTCACACAGGGGGAAAACATCCAAGGAAGATGGTCAAGTCTTCCTTGGATGTTTTCATCTCCACATAAATGTTCTGGAGTTAAGGGCCATTTAATAACTGCAGACACAGTACGCACTGGGACGGGTGCCCAGCATCCTCTACGGACTAAGAGAAAAGGATTTACCGGTAGGTATTAAAATCCTATTTTCTCTAACGTCCTAGAGGATGCTGGGGACTCCGTAAGGACCATGGGGATAGACGGGCTCCGCAGGAGACATGGGCACTTTAAGAAAGACTTTAGTTCTGGGTGTGCACTGGCTCCTCCCTCTATGCCCCTCCTCCAGACCTCAGTTTGATACTGTACCCAGTGGAGACTGGGTGCTTTTCAGGAGCTCTCCTGAGCTTTCTGACAGAAAGTATTTTGTTAGGTTTTTAATTTTCAGGGAGCACTACTGGCAACAGACTCCCTCATCGAGGGACTGAGGGGAGAGAAGCAGCCCTACTATCTGAGTTGCAAGGTCCTGCTTCTTAGGCTACTGGACACCATTAGCTCCAGTGGGATTGGTACGCAGGATCTCACCCTCGCCGTCCGTCCCAGAGCCGCGCCGCCGTCCCCCTCGCAGAGCCGGAAGATAGAAGCCGGGTGAGTATGAGAAGAAAAGAAGACTTCAGAGGCGGCAGAAGACTTCATGATCTTCACTGAGGTAACGCACAGCACTGCAGCTGTGCGCCTTTGCTCCCATACACCTCACATACTCCGGTCACTGTAAGGGTGCAGGGCGCAGGGGGGGCGCCCTGGGCAGCAATATAAACCTCTTTCGCAAAAATATAACATATATACAGCTGGGCACTTTATATATGTATAAGCCCCCACCAATTTTACAGTTTAAGCGGGACAGAAGCCCGCCTCCGAGGGGGCGGGGCTTCTCCCTCAGCACTCACCAGCGCCATTTTTTCTCCACAGCACCGCTGAGAGGAAGCTCCCCGGACTCTACTCTGCTTATACCACGTTAGACAAGAGGGTTGAAAAGAGGGGGGGGGGGGCACATAATTCGCAAATTACATACAGCAGCACTACTGGGCAAACATTAAGTTACTGTTTTATTCCTGGGTTATATAGCGCTGGGGGGTGTGCTGGCATACTCTCTCTCTGTCTCTCCAAAGGGCCTTGTGGGGAACTGTCTTCAGAAAAAGCATTCCCTGTGTGTGTAGTGTGTCGGTACACGTGTGTCGACATGTCTGAGGAAGAAGGCTATATTAGAGAGGAGCGGGAGCAAATGAATGTGGTGTCTCCGCCGACAGCTGATTGGATGGATATGTGGAATGTTTTAAATGCTAGTGTAAACTCATTGCACAAAAGATTAGACAAGGCAGAAGCTTTGGGACAGTCAGGATTTAAACCCATGCCTTATCCTATGTTGCAGGGACTGTCAGGGTCTCATAAGCGCCCACTATCCCAGATTGTTGACACAGATACCGACACGGATTCTGACTCCAGTGTCGATTACGATGATGCAAAGTTACAGCCAAAATTGGCAAAATCCATTCGATTTATGATTATGGCAATAAAAGATGTTTTGCACATCACAGAGGAACCCCCTGTCGCTGACAAGAGGGTACATATGTACAAGGGAAAGAAGCCTGAGGTAACCTTTCCCCCCTCACACGAGCTGAACGAGTTATGTGAAAAAGCTTGGGAATCTCCAGATAAAAGACTGCAGATTTCCAAAAGGATTCTTATGGCGTATCCTTTCCCATCAACGGATAGGTTACGATGGGAATCCTCCCCTAGGGTGGACAAAGCATTAACACGCTTATCCAAGAAGGTAGCCCTCCCGTCCCAGGATACGGCTACCCTCAAAGAGTGTGCTGACCGCAAACAGGAGATTACCCTGAAGTCCATTTATACACATTCAGGTACCTTACTCAGACCGGCAATTGCGTCGGCCTGGGTGTGTAGTGCTGTAGCGGCATGGACAAATACCTTATCTGAGGGGATGGATAGCCTAGACAAGGATACTATTTTATTGACCCTGGGGCATATAAGAGATGCTGTCCTATATATGTGTGTATGCAAACTACAGGTGGTGCTGCAGGGCCCACACCCTTTTACTTGTCTTGTAGAGCAGCTCTGAAGCTGTTACAGTGCCCAGCTGCTGCAAGAAATCAGCTTGAATGCTTCAGGGGCTTGGGCATGGCCAACATGAGCCCCACACCGAAGGAGGGTGGGGGTGTTTAATGCAAACTTGGGGTTATCCAAGCACCGCAAAAGGCCGCCATGCCCTGCATGCCCCTTTTCATATACAGATGAGGGTTCCAGCCAACTTTGGCCCACTGCTTGGATGACATCACCGTATGCAAATCCGTCTGCTGCAGACCTTCCCCCAGGAATGCTTGCAATAGTTGTTGCATATGGTTTAATGTCTGAGGGTGCTTCAGTATTAGGCAGCCTTCTGCCCTCCCATGTTCATCTGAAAAGATGTGGTCTCCCTGCAGTTGTTGTCCCCAGACGAGAGTTCCCTTGTGCTTCCTCAGTTAAATCTCCTTAACTTGACGGGGGTGTGCCCGAGCAGCCGCCCTCCCCAGCCCTATCCCAACACATACTTATCTTGCATATGAGATCTCTTGATCATGAAGATAGTTCTCACAGGTTGAGGTTCATCCTGGCCCCGCTCCCCGCTGGAGATCGCTGATGGGGACAGCAGCGGGGCTTCAGCAGAAGGGTGAGTATGTGTGGCCAGAGACCTCCCTTCCCATGTGCAGGCCTGCAGAGTCTGCCGCGCAGGATGGGGCATGTGGCACTGGCACTCTCCCTCCCAGGGGCTCTTCCAGATGTAGCTCCTCAGCAGTATTTTTCCCGGGCTGCGCGGCGCTCTCCCCGACTGGCATCCGCCCTGGAACACTGCCTTCCTCAACGCAACATCAGCAGGGGGCCCTGGCCTCATCACCATCCCAGGTCTTTCTCATGTATGTACCATGTATGTGTGTGTGATATATGTATGAATCATATATGTTTGTGATATATATATATATTCCATAGACAAAAAACCTTACGGTTTCACATGTCCCATTAAGGCTTCTTAGACATGATAGAAATTTCAGAAACCTGTTGTAACTCTTCCACTCAAACTCCAAAAAGCAATGAAATTCCGATCATTAAGGCTGACGCCTTAATGGACGTGTTCCTTGCGCAATACAGATATGGTATGCCATCACAGCCTGTGGGTAAGTGCAGATTCAGCACTCTCACAGAGTGAGATTGCTGTCACTCACACAATGGTGGAGCTGCTAATTCACAGATTTGTGTGCTCATTGGAATACACACATGCAGTCTATGCAACTGAAGGTCTGAGCAGTTTTGTGGTGCTCCCATCCCACACAGTGCCCACAACCATCCCATTCAGTCAACACAACAAAGCCACCTTGTTACAACATCCTTCTAACTCCATACATCCATCTCACTTAGTATACACATTTAGCTCCCTCAAACATCTTGGTTAATTGCTAAACTATAATACCCCATCTACGGTCTATGCATCTACACTTACTTCCCCTATACACCCCCATGCTGCCCGGTCTTCCCCAATCCCTACTGCTGTGTTCTCCCATCTGTGCTAGTCTGTACTAACTTATCTGTACCATCTGTCTTTCCCCACCTGTGCATTGTCTGTACCACCGTTTCCTTCTCTCTGTGCTGCTCAGTGTTTCCTTCTTCAACGTCACTCTGCCTCCTCCAGTACATGGCACACTGTCTTCTCTCCCATCTGCACCAGTTTTCTACCCATCCATGCCAGTGTTTTCAACCCATCTGCACCATTTCCCGCATCTGCACCGCTCTGTCTCCCTTCCCATACTTGCTGCTTAATCTACCCCCCATCCACACCACTCTTACCCTATTCATGTAGCTGACATCCTGAAGGTAAATTTAGTGGATCCTGCGCTCTTGGCAGGGGATAACCGCCACAGCCCACCCCCCAGTGGTCCGGAAACGCCTCCGTTGTGCAGACCATGCCCTGCCAATGGCATTCTAACGCTGTTTGCACGCCCCCCTCCTTCCCCGCAATCACCTCTGCCTATCAATCAGGCAGGGTAATAGCATCTCACTGGGCTCCTGGGGTACGCACGCGCAGTGCGGCCATTGCACGTGCGCACCTCACAAACTAATTCAGACTGCAATCGCTGCTGCTGCTGCTGCGGTCTGAATTACCCCCTGTGTTTCTCTGTCCCCCCCATTAGTGCTGCTTAGTGTTCCCTCTATCCACACACTTCTGTTCCCCCATCCACACCGCTCTCCTCCCTCCAATCAACAACACTCTTACCTCATCTGAGCAGCTTTGTCTTCCGCTCAGACCTTCAGTTGCATAGACTGCATGTGTGTATTCCAATGAGCACACAAATCTGTGAATTAGCAGCTCCACCATTGTGTGAGTGACAGCAATCTCACTCTGTGAGAGTGCTGAATCTGCACTTACCCACAGGCTGTGATGGCATACCATATCTGTATTGCGCAAGGAACACGTCCATTAAGGCGTCAGCCTTAATGATCGGAATTTCATTGCTTTTTGGAGTTTGAGTGGAAGAGTTACAACAGGCTTCTGAAATTTCGATCATGTCTAAGAAGCCTTAATGGGACATGTGAAACCGTAAGGTTTTTTGTCTATGGAATTTCATCGCTTTTTTTAAATTTATTTTTTTTATTCAGAAATGTAAAATTTCACTTAAAGAATAAACATTTGATTTTTTAAATGTTTAATGAAAATGTTCGTATAACATCACTGTTCTGTGCAAAATTATTTTATTAACCAAACCAAATTGTTTAAGGTCCGTACACACTTAACGATTTAATGAGCGACGTCGCTCATTTTATCGTTAAGTGTGTATGCAGCCAGCGACAAACGATGCGCGGCCCCGCGGGTCGGCAACAATCTTCGCTGTCGGTAGGGCATGCAGGAAGGATGTGGACTGTCGTCCACGACCTTCATGCAGGGCTGGCGGGGGCGTGACGTCACTGAGCGATAAGAGCGGTCATATCGCTCAGTGTGTACAGTCGGCCGCTGGACGGCCCGGGAGGGGAAACATTAGACGATGTAGCTCACAGAGTGACATCGTTTAATGTGTACGGGCCTTTAGACTTTGGTCAAAATATTTTGCTGCCTTTGCAGCTGATGCAGGGAGGGGGGTAGGCGGCAGCAGCCTGTAACTGAGGCTGGAGGTAGGCGTGAAATGCATTGCTTGTACGTGTGAGTACGTGGTGTCAGGTGCTGCGCGTGTATATGTGTGTGTGTGTCAGGTGCTGCCTGTGTATGTGTGTGTCAGCTCCTGTGTGTATGTGTGTGTCAGGTGCTGCGTGTATATATGAGTGTGTCTGATGGTGCGTGTGTATGCGTCAGCTGCCGCACGTGTGTGTGTGTGTGTGTGTCAGGTGTTGCGGGTGTATATGTGTGCGAGTATCAGGTGCTCTGCGTGTGTACAAGTGTATGTCTGGTGCTGTGCATGAATACGTATGTCTGTGTCAGGTGATGCGCGTGTACATGAGTGTGCGTCAGGTGCTGCGCGTGTACATGAGTGTGCATTAGGTGCTGCGCGTGTACATGAGTGTGCGTCAGGTGCTGCGCGTGTACATGTGTGTGCCTCAGGTGCTGCGCGTGTACATGAGTGTGCGTCAGGTGCTGCGCGTGTACATGTGTGTGCCTCAGGTGCTGCACGTGTCTATGTGTGTGTGAGTAAGGCACTGCATGTGTATGTGTGTGTCTGATGGTGTGCGTGTATATGTATGTGTCAGGTGCTGCGTGTATATGCATGTGTCAGGTGCTGCGTGTATATGCATGTGTCAGGTGCTGCGTGTATATGCATGTGTCAGGTGCTGCGTGTATATGCATGTGTCAGGTGCTGCGTGTATATGCATGTGTCAGGTGCTGCATGTTTATTTTATTGTGTCTGATGCTACGTGTGTGTGTGTCAGGTGCCGCACGTGTATGTGTGTGTGTCAGTTGTTGCGCGTGTATATGTGTGTGTGTCAGGTGTTGCGCGTGTATGTGTGGGTCAGGTGCTGCATGTTTATTTTATTGTGTCTGATGCTACGTGTGTGTGTGTCAGGTGCCGCACGTGTATGTGTGTGTGTCAGGTGTTGCGCGTGTATGTGTGGGTCAGGTGCTGCATGTTTATTTTATTGTGTCTGATGCTACGTGTGTGTGTGTCAGGTGCCGCACGTGTATGTGTGTCAGGTGTTGCGCGTGTATGTGTGTGTCAGGTGCCGCGCGTGTATGTGTGCGTCAGGTGCCGTTCCCCTTCTTCCCATCCCAGCTCTCTCTGTAGAATACAGCTCTGCACCCAGAGAGAGGGAAAGACTAGGGGGCTGATCACTGCACTGCTCACTTTTTGGTCATGAGTTCGGCCTCCTGTTTCTTCCAGTGCTGTGTTCCTGCAGCCTAGCCCTCCCTGTTGTGCCAGAGAATCAGCCCTTCCTTCCCCTGACAGAGAGAGAGAGCCCGAGGCAGAGACACTCTTCCCGTAGCTGGCCTACCCCCAGTACTTCAGCACTGGCCATGCGGCAGTCAACAAAGGAGACCAGCAGGGGGTTCTGGCAGCATCAGCTGTGGCCGCAGCTGGATCGGGGAGGCCTGCAGTGTCTGAGGTGGGCAACACTTCCTCCGCCGCTGTCACCTTCCCCTGCCGGAGAGAAAGCCAGAGACATACCCTTCCCGCAGCTGGGATACCCCTAGTACCTCAGCGCTGGACAGGCAGAAGTCTATGGAGGGGACCGGCAGGGGTTTCGGGCCGCAGCAGTAGCAGCGGCCGCAGTCAGATCAGGGAGGCCTGCAGGGTCAGAACTGGGCAGCACTTCCACCAACACTGTCACCTCTGTGCTGGGCATGTACACCAGTCCGTACGGACGGAGGTGTCCACAACAGGCAGCAGTATAATGAGTCAGACAAACTCATTACACGCTGCCCACTGCTGCGCCGCATGCCCTCGATGGAGGAAGCCTAGATGCGGTCCCCAGCGGCAGCGAGGGAGAAGGGTGATCACATCACCCTTCAACCCGGCACCTCACAATCAGCTGGGGATCTGCAGTAGCTTCATCTCTCTCTTCCTCTCCCTCTCTGACAGCACAGCAGCCCCTCTGGGTCCCATGTAGCTCTGCCCCCCTGCTCACAGTTCACTCGGCCTCTCCTGATTAAAAAGAAAATAAGAGCCTGACCTGCTGCTCAGATGCGAGGAGGGGACGGGCGGTAGGTCCTCTGTGAGTACACTACACAGTCAAAATTAACTCTGACTCCTCACAACAGTGTGGACTGCAGGCGACGTCAGATGCCAATTTGGGTGTGCTTGCCGCACTACCTGCCCATCAAGCCCAACGTGGCATTTTGTATTAGGAACCCTATAACAGCATTCCGACATCCCTCCCTATGACGCTGCCATCCATACACTGCCGCTCTCATACATCCGTACACCGCCACTCTCATACATCCGCACACTGCCGCTCTCACACAACTGTACACTGTTGCTCTCATACATTCATACACTGCCGCTCTCATACATCCGTACAACCCCGCTCTCATACATCCGTACAACCCCGCTCTCATACATCCGTACAACCCCGCACTCTTACAGCCGCACTCTTACAGCCGCACTCTTACAGCCGCACTCTTACAGCCGCACACCGCCGCACACATACAGCCGCACACCATCGCACTCATACAGCCGCACACCGACGCAGTTATACAGCCGTACATTGCCGCTCTCATACATCCGCACACTGCCGCTATCATACATCCGCACACTGCCGCTCACATCTATACATACATAGCCTCCATACATCTACACATCCAATCCTCGCGCAAGGGAACACTGAAATCACTATCACTTTTCCCCGGGGTGTGACCACAGCCAGCCACTACTCCGGCCACCTTCTTGTGACACCAAAATGCATCTTACCTATCATCAGGGTGGTGCTGCTGCTGGGGGCAGGTTGCTGCCTCAGTCTCCTAGTTGGTGCTGCGATTGGAGGGGGTACTGCTTCCCTGTGCTGCCACTGTCTCCCGGATCATCGTGCCGCTGGCTGAATTGCAGCTTGACGCTACTGCTGCCGGGAGTAACAGCTTCCTGACTGTTGTTGCTGGTGGCTGCCTACTGCTCATTGCCGCCGGAACACTGACCGGCTCGGCAGTGATGCTGGCGGAGGAGTAGTGGCGGTGGGGTGGTGCCTGCTCCCTTCCCTCGAGCATGCCGCAGTGTAAAAAAATAAATAATAGAGAGCATACCAGGGTGAGTCTGTATGGATCACAGTGATTACACGGGGCACAGCATAAGGACACCTTGCTGTGAGGGGCTCTGCCCACACAGATTGCTGCACCCTCTCTGATGTCAGCCGCTGCCCTCTCGTTCTCTGGGCGGCCAGTTCCAGTGTGAGGTAGGAGAGGAAGAGAACACACAGGTGTTAGGCGCCGTGGTCCGCGATGTCCTTGCGGCCCGGCGCCTAGCAACTAGGGACGCCGAGCGTGCTAGCCGCCGGCTCCCTAGCAACGCTAGGACGCCGGGCGCGCTGAGCCGCCTGGACCCTAGCAACGGGGACGCCACGGACGGACTGCGCTCCCCTTGCAGGGTCAATCAAGTGAACTACACACACACACTTGTCTTCTGGTCGTGCAGCAAGGCAGCTGCACGGCATTGTGCTAATCAGGCTCTGAACTTCTGATTGAAGGACTCCCTGCTAAATACCTTCTCAGTGCTTCACACAGACGCCGGTAATAGCTTCCTGCATGCTGCTTTGGTTTGCTGACGTCTGTTCCAGTTCTGCTGTGTCCGGTCATTCCTGTCCTCAGAGTTCCTGAATCTTAGTGTTGTCATCTCTTCCCAAGGAGTCTTCCAGTCCTCATTTACCCGCAACAGTCGCTAGAGGATCTCGTGTGGTTTTCGTGAGTGGCGCTTTATTTTGTATTCTGTGTTGGTGCATTTGCGGAGGTTTACGCTCCCACACTCCTCTCCGGAACTCGCCGGTGCCGGGTAGAAGAGTGGACAAGTGGGTATTTTGGTTGTCCTTTTCCCTGGCGGTTTTCCGCACATACTCTAGTTTAAAGTTAGTTTTGAGCCCCCGGCTTTGTTGTTTAGTAGAGGGCCCCTTGTTATCACCCTGTCTCGGATTTCTCTTTGTCTCCCATTAAGACCTGAGGGGGCATCGGAGTTGGGCAGACGTAATCCGCCCTTCAAACGCGGCTGCCATGGGCCCAAGCAACCATAGTCTCGCAAGAGATTTCTGACAGCACGGGCGAGACAACGGAGATAGGGCGCCAGGGGCTATTCCCGTTCCCACTCCCTTTCCAAGCATTACGTTCCAGTACTCAGGTCCTTGCTATAAGATATCCCCAGACCAGAGTATTGGAATCATAACAGGAGAGCAGCCCTGATATATAACAGAGGTGGAAGTTCTATAGGCAGCAGAGACGGAGACCAGCCAGCCAGTCTCCCAGTGCCCTGATCACTACACGCCGCCAGCACAGCATTACAGGAGGGTCCTATAGTGCTGCCCTGAGCTAACAGGTGTGTGTACCAGTGTGCTGCGCCCTGGTGTCTCTGAGAGGGGTGAGGTCACCGTGCCGCTTTAGTATATGGCTTTTCCTTAGTACTGTAAGTTACAGCCCTGCACTAGTAGTGGCAACTCTGCCCTATGTGAACCTGTGAGGTTATTTTCCTATTTACAGAATAACCGGGGAGAAGGCGGCCATATTGCGGCTCTCAAGAGAAGGCACTCTAGTACACCCCCTGCTGGCGGCCACTGCGCAGGCGCAACAAATTGAAATGCCCGATCTCTATAATGGGGCATATTTCTCTTAATTAAAAAAAACCTGTAACTTTCTGAAAAACCACAACCCCAAAAGGCACTTCACAGGGACATGCTCTATCTAATAAAACAAACCCCAAGTCATATATATATATATATATATATATATATATATATATATATAAAATAAGATTTTACTCACCGGTAAATCTATTTCTCGTAGTCCATAGTGGATGCTGGGACTCCGTAAGGACCATGGGGAATAGCGGCTCCGCAGGAGACTTGGCACAACTAAAGAGAGCTTTAGGACTACCTGGTGTGCACTGGCTCCTCCCCCTATGACCCTGCTCCAGTCCTCAGTTAGGATACTGTCACTAAGGAAGGATTTTGAATCCCGGGTAAGACTCATACCAGCCACACCAATCACACCGTACAACTCGTGATATTATACCCAGTTAACAGTATGACAACAACGGAGCCTCTGCACAGATGGCTCTCAACAATAACCCTTTTGTTAACAATAACTATGTACAAGTACTTGGGATGGGCGCCCAGCATCCACTACGGACTACGAGAAATAGATTTACCGGTGAGTAAAATCTTATTTTCTCTGACGTCCTAAGTGGATGCTGGGACTCCGTAAGGACCATGGGGATTATATCAAAGCTCCCAAACGGGAGGGAGAGTGCGGATGACTCTGCAGCACCGAATGAGCGAACTCTAGGTCCTCCTCAGCCAGGGTGTCAAACTTGTAAAATCTTGCAAATGTGTTTGACCCCGACCAAGTAGCAGCTCGGCAAAGTTGTAAAGCAGAGACCCCTCGGGCAGCCGCCCAAGAAGAGCCCACCTTCCTCGTGGAATGGGCTTTTACTGATCTAGAATGCGGCAGTCCCGCCGCAGAATGACAGTCCTGTACCACAAATCTGAGGTACTCCTGGTGAGGAGAGTAAATGGGGACATGCAGGTAAGCATCCTTGATGTCCAGTGATACCATGTAATCCCCTTCCTCCAGGCTTGAGATAACCGCCCTGAGCGATTCCATCTTGAACTTGAACCGTTTTATATACGTGTTCAAAGATTTAAAATGGGTCTCACCGAACCGTCCGGTGGAATAGTAACCCCTTCCTTGTTGAAGGAGGGGTACCTTGACTATCACCTGCTGCAAATACAGCTTGTGAATTTGCCTCTATCACAGCCTCCCTGTCCAAGGGAGATGTTGGCAAGGCAGATTTTAGGAAACGGCGAGGGGGAGACGTCTCGAATTCCAGCTTGAATCCCTGAGACACTACTTGTAGAATCCAGGGATCCACCTGTGAGCAAGCCCACTGATTGTTGAAGCATTTGAGACGGGCCCCCACCGCACCTGGCTCCACCAGTGGAGCCCCAGCGTCATGCTGTGGACTTAGCGGAAGCGGGGGAGGACTTTTGTTCCTGGGAACTGGCTGTATATATATATATATATATATATATATATGCACACACACTCATGTATATACATGCATACACAAATACACGTATGTACATGTTTATGTATGTATAATACACTGAGTACATTATATTTATGAATTAATTGCTTCCCGATTCTGCAGCAGCATCATCAGCACCATCAGTGTTACTCACAGTCACTTCACACTGACTGCTGCACAACACATCACTTAATTTTCGGGCCGCCCGCCACCTGGTGAAGAGACATGGGAGATGAAGGACCAGCAGTGCCACGTTGAGCGGAAGTATTGTGAATTAGTTACCCACACACTCCTTGTGACACCTGCTCCCTGTCTGCCCTCCCACCCGCCGCCTGCCATCCGGAACCCGCACTGACAAGTAAGTCTCAGCAGAATGTGTCTGCCGGCGGCTCCCAGTCCCCCCTAGAGGAACACTGCCAGTGGTGTGGCAGCCGCGGCACACTAGGACTGAGTGACCGCAGCGGGAGGAAAGCACGGGTGGGCGGGAGGAGAGCATAGGCGGACATCACCACGTCACATTGCAAGGTGACACCAGTCCCCCCAGTGAGGCCGCCGACGAATGCACTCAGCATAGTATTAGCAGCAGGCAGAGGGGGGGCGGGCGCAGCGGTGGTGGGAGGTACGGAAATGAGCTACAGGCTAGGCTCCACCGATCACACACTCAGCGATCACTGTGCCACAGCAAGCGTGGCGTGCAGCGGTGCTGGACATTAGGGAGTGCCTGTGCGCACCAGGCACCCCCTGTACGCACGCCTATGCGCTACCACCCCCCATATGCCACACTACATCACTATGCTATAGCCCTCCCATATGCTGCACTTCATAGTTACACTATACCCCCCATACAACATACTACATCACCACAGTACACTACTCACAATAAAATTAAAACATCCCAGTTCCTCATTCTTAATGAGCTCACGTGAGTTCTCTCCCCAACGGAGCTCCAGACCAAGTAACAATGAAGACACCAGCAGCGTGTAGGGGGCAGGCCTGGTCCACTTGTCAGGAGAGAGCAGTCACTGGAGGGTAAGAAGGGGGCGGGGCCTAGTCCTACAGACGGGAGAGAGCACAGACAGGAGAGAGCAAGGTACAGGGGTAGAAGGGGACTGCTGATGTGAAGGGGGCGGGGCCTATTCTTGCATCCTTTCAAAATTCGACTTTTTAAAATTCGACATTTGACAAATTCGACTTTTCTGCAATGGTACAAATGCGGCAATTCAACAAAAGTATATTCAATTGAAGTTTGTAAATTCGACAACAGTGCTTTTAAACAGTAAATTCGTCATTTTCAATCCGCCACACTTTGCAGGCGGAATCTAATAAAAAATAATATTTTTTGGGGGTAATAGCATATCTATTTATATTAGAAGGGATTAGGTACTTGGTTTCGTCTTTTTTGGAGGCACAAGTATTATTTATATATTTTTTAAAAGATTATTATTATTATTATTTTTTTTTAAATGGAATGTGAAAAACCCGGAAAAGAAAAATTGCGTGGGGTCCCCCCTCCAAAGCATAACCAGCCTCGGGCTCTTCGAGCCGGTCCTGGTTCTAAAAATCCGGGGGAAAAACGGACAGGGGATCCCCCGTATTTTTAAAACCAGCTCCGGGCTCTGCGCCTGGTGCTGGTGCAAAAAATACGGGGGACAAAAAGAGTAGGGTCCCCCATTATTTTTACACCAGCATCGGGCTCCACTAGCTGGACAGATAATGCCACAGCCGGGGGTCACTTTTATACAGTGCCCTGCGGCCGTGGCATTAAATATCCAACTAGTCACCCCTGGCCAGGGTACCCTGGGGGAGTGGGGACCCCTTCAATCAAGGGGTCCCCCCCCAGCCACCCAAGGGCCAGGGGTGAAGCCCGAGGCTGTCCCCCCCATCCAAGGGCTGCGGATGGGAGGCTGATAGCCTTGAGAAAATTGAAAGAATATTGTTTTTTCCAGTAGTACTACAAGTCCCAGCAAGCCTCCCCCGCAATCTGGTACTTTGAGAACCACAAGTACCAGCATGCGGGAGAAAAACGGGCCCGCTGGTACCGGTAGTTCTACTGGGGAAAAAATACCCAAATAAAAACAGGACACAGACACCGTGAAAGTATAACTTTATTTCACACCTGCCGACACACACATACTTACCTATGTTGACACGAAGCAGTCGGTCCTCTTCTCCAAGTAGAATCCACGGGTACCTGAAAATAAAAGATAATTATACTCACCTGATCCAGGTTCCAGATTAACTCCACGTACTTGGCAAAACAACAAACCGAACACCCGGACCAGACGGACTGAAAGGGGTCCCATGTTTACACATGGGACCCCTTTCCACGAATGCAGACATCCGAATCTCGCGGGAATCCGACAGCGGGATGATGACGTTCGGGCGCGCTCGGGTTAGCCGAGCAAGGCGTGAAGGTTCGAACCTGCCTCGGACCCATGTAAAATGGGTGAAGTTCGGGGGGTCCGGATTCCGACGAACCGAACCCACTCATCACTAGTATGTACGTGTGTGTCAGGTGCCGTGCGCGTACGTTCGTGTGTGTCAGGTGTCGTGCGTGTACGTGTGTGTGTGTGTGTGTCAGGTGGCGCGTACCTACATGTGTGTATGTCAGGTGCTGTGCATGTGTGTACGTACACGCGTGTATGTGTCAGGTGCCGCGCGTGTACGTGTGTGTGTGTGTGTGCCAGTGTGCCAGGAGCCACGCGTGTACATGCGTGAGGGTGTCAGGAGCCGCACGTATACGTACATACGTGTAGGTTTCAGGTGCCGCGCGTATACATACGTGTGTGTGTGTCAGGAGCCGAGCGCGTACGTACATGTGTGTGTGTCAGGAGCAACGCGCGTGTGTGTCAGGAGCCACATGTGTGCATACGTGTGTGTGTCAGGTGCCACACATGTACGTACGTACGTACGTGTGTGTGTGTGTGTGTGTGTGTCAGGTGCCGCGCGTGTACGTGTGTGTGTCAAGTGCCGCGTGTGTACGTACGTATGTGTGTGCCTGGAGCCGCGCGTGTACATACATGTGTGTGTGTCTCAGGTGCTGTACGTGTATGTGTGTGTCTCAGGTGCTGCACGTGTATATGTGTGTATTTCAGGTGCTGCATTTGTATGCGTCAGCTGCCACGTGGGTGTCAGGTGTTGAGCATTCTACACGACATAGCCCTGAATTTTCCAATGCGTAGCTCTTTGCAAAAGAGAGATATTGGCAAGGAAAAGCTGTCTTGTACCTTTGCATTTTTCTCCCAAACGAAGGACACTAGAAATAAATTTTTAAAGCCTCCTGTTAGGCCATCATCTACACGACATAGCCCTGAATTTTCCAATGCGCAGCTCTTTGCAAAAGAGAGATATTGGCAAGGAAAAGCTGTCTTGTACCTTTGCATTTTTCTCCCAAACGAAGGTCACTAGAAAGAAAATATTAAAGCCTCCTGTTAGGCCATCATCTACACGACATATCCCTGAATTTTCCAATGCGCAGCTCTTTGCAAAAGAGAGATATTGGCAAGGAAAAGCTGTCTTGTACCTTTGCATTTTTCTCCCAAACGAAGGACACTAGAAAGAAAATTTTAAAGCCTCCTGTTTAGACCATCATCTACACGGCATAGCCATGAATTTTCCAATGCGCAGCTCTTTGCAAAAGAGAGATATTGGCAAGGAAAAGCTGTCTTGTACCTTTGCATTTTTCTCCCAAACGAAGGACACTAGAATTAAAATTGTAAAGCCTCCTGTTAGGCCATCATCTACACGACATAGCCCTGCATTTTCCAATGCGAAGCTCTTTGCAAAAGAGATATATTGGCAAGGACAAGCTGTCTTGTACCTTTGCATTTTTCTCCCAAACGAAGGTCACTAGAAAGAAAATTTCAAAGCCTCCTGTTAGGCCATCATCTACACGACATAGCCCTGAATTTTCCAATGCGTAGCTCTTTGCAAAAGAGAGATATTGGCAAGGAAAAGCTGTCTTGTACCTTTGCATTTTTCTCCCAAACGAAGGTCACTAGAAAGAAAATTTTAAAGCCTCCTGTTAGGCCATCATCTACACGACATATCCCTGAATTTTCCAATGCGTAGCTCTTTGCAAAAGAGAGGTATTGGCAAGGAAAAGCTGTCTTGTACCATTGCATTTTTCTCCCAAACGAAGGACACTAGAAAGAAAATTTTAAAGCCTCCTGTTAGGCCATCATCTACACGACATAGCCCTGAATTTTCCAATGCGCAGCTCTTTGCAAAAGAGAGATATTGGCAAGGAAAAGCTGTCTTGTACCATTGCATTTTTCTCCCAAACGAAGGACACTAGAAAGAAAATTTTATAGCCTCCTGTTAGGCCATCATCTACACGACATAGCCCTGAATTTTCCAATGCGCAGCTCTTTGCAAAAGAGAGATATTGGCAAGGAAAAGCATTCTTGTACCTTTGCATTTTTCTCCCAAACGAAGTTCACTAGAAAGAAATTTTTAAAGCCTCCTGTTAGGCCATCATCTACACGACATAGCCCTGAATTTTCCAATGCGCAGCTCTTTGCAAAAGAGAGATATTGGCAAGGAAAAGCTGTCTTGTACCATTGCATTTTTCTCCCAAACGAAGGACACTAGAAAGAAAATTTTAAAGCCTCCTGTTAGACCATCATCTACACGGCATAGCCATGAATTTTCCAATGCGCAGCTCTTTGCAAAAGAGAGATATTGGCAAGGAAAAGCTGTCTTGTACCTTTGCATTTTTCTCCCAAACGAAGGACACTAGAATTGAAATTTTAAAGCCTCCTGTTAGGCCATCATCTACACGATATAGCCCTGAATTTTCCAATGCGCAGCTCTTTGCAAAAGAGAGATATTGGCAAGGAAAAGCTGTCTTGTACCTTTGCATTTTTCTCCCAAACGAAGGTCACTAGAAAGAAAATTTTAAAGCCTCCTGTTAAGCCATCATCTACACGACATAGCCCTGAATTTTCCAATGCGTAGCTCTTTGCAAAAGAGAGATATTGGCAAGGAAAAGCTGTCTTGTACCTTTGCATTTTTCTCCCAAACGAAGGACACTAGAAATACATTTTTAAAGCCTCCTGTTAGGCCATCATCTACACGACATAGCCCTGAATTTTCCAATGTGCAGCTCTTTGCAAAAGAGAGATATTGGCAAGGAAAAGCTGTCTTGTACCTTTGCATTTTTCTCCCAAACGAAGGTCACTAGAAAGAAAATATTAAAGCCTCCTGTTAGGCCATCATCTACACGACATATCCCTGAATTTTCCAATGCGCAGCTCTTTGCAAAAGAGAGATATTGGCAAGGAAAAGCTGTCTTGTACCTTTGCATTTTTCTCCCAAACGAAGGACACTAGAAAGAAAATTTTAAAGCCTCCTGTTTAGACCATCATCTACACGGCATAGCCATGAATTTTCCAATGCGCAGCTCTTTGCAAAAGAGAGATATTGGCAAGGAAAAGCTGTCTTGTACCTTTGCATTTTTCTCCCAAACGAAGGACACTAGAATTAAAATTGTAAAGCCTCCTGTTAGGCCATCATCTACACGACATAGCCCTGCATTTTCCAATGCGCAGCTCTTTGCAAAAGAGAGATATTGGCAAGGACAAGCTGTCTTGTACCTTTGCATTTTTCTCCCAAACGAAGGTCACTAGAAAGAAAATTTCAAAGCCTCCTGTTAGGCCATCATCTACACGACATAGCCCTGAATTTTCCAATGCGTAGCTCTTTGCAAAAGAGAGATATTGGCAAGGAAAAGCTGTCTTGTACCTTTGCATTTTTCTCCCAAACGAAGGTCACTAGAAAGAAAATTTTAAAGCCTCCTGTTAGGCCATCATCTACACGACATATCCCTGAATTTTCCAATGCGTAGCTCTTTGCAAAAGAGAGATATTGGCAAGGAAAAGCTGTCTCGTACCATTGCATTTTTCTCCCAAACGAAGGACACTAGAAAGAAAATTTTAAAGCCTCCTGTTAGGCCATTATCTACACGACATAGCCATGAATTTTCCAATGCGCAGCTCTATGCAAAAGAGAGATATTGGCAAGGAAAAGCTGTCTTGTACCTTTGCATTTTTCTCCCAAACGAAGGTCACTAGAAAGAAAATTTTAAAGCCTCCTGTTAGGCCATCATCTACACGACATAGCCCTGAATTTTCCAATGCGTAGCTCTTTGCAAAAGAGAGATATTGGCAAGGAAAAGCTGTCATACCTTTGCATTTTTCTCCCAAACGAAGGACACTAGAAAGAAAATTTTAAAGCCTCCTGTTAGGCCATCATCAACACGACATAGCCCTGAATTTTCCAATGCGCAGCTCTTTGCAAAAGAGAGATATTGGCAAGGAAAAGCTGTCTTGTACCATTGCATTTTTCTCCCAAACGAAGGACACTAGAAAGAAAATTTTAAAGCCTCCTGTTAGACCATCATCTACACGACATAGCCCTGAATTTTCCAATGCGCAGCTCTTTGCAAAAGAGAGATATTGGCAAGGAAAAGCTGTCTTGTACCATTGCATTTTTCTCCCAAACGAAGGACACTAGAATTAAAATTTTAAAGCCTCCTGTTAGGCCATCATCTACACGATATAGCCCTGAATTTTCCAATGCGCAGCTCTTTGCAAACGAGAGATATTGGCAAGGAAAAGCTGTCTTATACCTTTGCATTTTTCTCCCAAACGAAGGACACTAGAAAGAAAATTTTAAAGCCTTCTGTTAGGCCATCATCTACACGACATAGCCCTGAATTTTCCAATGCGCAGCTCTTTGCAAAAGAGAGATATTGGCAAGGAAAAGCTGTCTTGTACCATTGCATTTTTCTCCCAAACGAAGGACACTAGAAAGAAAATTTTAAAGCCTCCTGTTAGACCATCATCTACACGACATAGCCCTGAATTTTCCAATGCGCAGCTCTTTGCAAAAGAGAGATATTGGCAAGGAAAAGCTGTCTTGTACCATTGCATTTTTTTCCCAAACGAAGGACACTAGAAAGAAAATTTTAAAGCCTCCTGTTAGACCATCATCTACACGACATAGCCCTGAATTTTCCAATGCGCAGCTCTTTGCAAAAGAGAGATATTGGCAAGGAAAAGCTGTCTTGTACCATTGCATTTTTCTCCCAAACGAAGGACACTAGAAAGAAAATTTTAAAGCCTCCTGTTAGACCATCATCTACACGACATAGCCCTGAATTTTCCAATGCGTAGCTCTTTGCAAAAGAGAGATATTGGCAAGGAAAAGCTGTCTTGTACCTTTGCATTTTTCTCCCAAACGAAGGACACTAGAAAGAAAATTTTAAAGCCTCCTGTTTAGACCATCATCTACACGGCATAGCCATGAATTTTCCAATGCGCAGCTCTTTGCAAAAGAGAGATATTGGCAAGGAAAAGCTGTCTTGTACCTTTGCATTTTTCTCCCAAACGAAGGACACTAGAATTAAAATTGTAAAGCCTCCTGTTAGGCCATCATCTACACGACATAGCCCTGCATTTTCCAATGCGAAGCTCTTTGCAAAAGAGATATATTGGCAAGGACAAGCTGTCTTGTACCTTTGCATTTTTCTCCCAAACGAAGGTCACTAGAAAGAAAATTTCAAAGCCTCCTGTTAGGCCATCATCTACACGACATAGCCCTGAATTTTCCAATGCGTAGCTCTTTGCAAAAGAGAGATATTGGCAAGGAAAAGCTGTCTTGTACCTTTGCATTTTTCTCCCAAACGAAGGTCACTAGAAAGAAAATTTTAAAGCCTCCTGTTAGGCCATCATCTACACGACATATCCCTGAATTTTCCAATGCGTAGCTCTTTGCAAAAGAGAGGTATTGGCAAGGAAAAGCTGTCTTGTACCATTGCATTTTTCTCCCAAACGAAGGACACTAGAAAGAAAATTTTAAAGCCTCCTGTTAGGCCATCATCTACACGACATAGCCCTGAATTTTCCAATGCGCAGCTCTTTGCAAAAGAGAGATATTGGCAAGGAAAAGCTGTCTTGTACCATTGCATTTTTCTCCCAAACGAAGGACACTAGAAAGAAAATTTTATAGCCTCCTGTTAGGCCATCATCTACACGACATAGCCCTGAATTTTCCAATGCGCAGCTCTTTGCAAAAGAGAGATATTGGCAAGGAAAAGCATTCTTGTACCTTTGCATTTTTCTCCCAAACGAAGTTCACTAGAAAGAAATTTTTAAAGCCTCCTGTTAGGCCATCATCTACACGACATAGCCCTGAATTTTCCAATGCGCAGCTCTTTGCAAAAGAGAGATATTGGCAAGGAAAAGCTGTCTTGTACCATTGCATTTTTCTCCCAAACGAAGGACACTAGAAAGAAAATTTTAAAGCCTCCTGTTAGACCATCATCTACACGGCATAGCCATGAATTTTCCAATGCGCAGCTCTTTGCAAAAGAGAGATATTGGCAAGGAAAAGCTGTCTTGTACCTTTGCATTTTTCTCCCAAACGAAGGACACTAGAATTGAAATTTTAAAGCCTCCTGTTAGGCCATCATCTACACGATATAGCCCTGAATTTTCCAATGCGCAGCTCTTTGCAAAAGAGAGATATTGGCAAGGAAAAGCTGTCTTGTACCTTTGCATTTTTCTCCCAAACGAAGGTCACTAGAAAGAAAATTTTAAAGCCTCCTGTTAAGCCATCATCTACACGACATAGCCCTGAATTTTCCAATGCGTAGCTCTTTGCAAAAGAGAGATATTGGCAAGGAAAAGCTGTCTTGTACCTTTGCATTTTTCTCCCAAACGAAGGACACTAGAAATACATTTTTAAAGCCTCCTGTTAGGCCATCATCTACACGACATAGCCCTGAATTTTCCAATGTGCAGCTCTTTGCAAAAGAGAGATATTGGCAAGGAAAAGCTGTCTTGTACCTTTGCATTTTTCTCCCAAACGAAGGTCACTAGAAAGAAAATATTAAAGCCTCCTGTTAGGCCATCATCTACACGACATATCCCTGAATTTTCCAATGCGCAGCTCTTTGCAAAAGAGAGATATTGGCAAGGAAAAGCTGTCTTGTACCTTTGCATTTTTCTCCCAAACGAAGGACACTAGAAAGAAAATTTTAAAGCCTCCTGTTTAGACCATCATCTACACGGCATAGCCATGAATTTTCCAATGCGCAGCTCTTTGCAAAAGAGAGATATTGGCAAGGAAAAGCTGTCTTGTACCTTTGCATTTTTCTCCCAAACGAAGGACACTAGAATTAAAATTGTAAAGCCTCCTGTTAGGCCATCATCTACACGACATAGCCCTGCATTTTCCAATGCGCAGCTCTTTGCAAAAGAGAGATATTGGCAAGGACAAGCTGTCTTGTACCTTTGCATTTTTCTCCCAAACGAAGGTCACTAGAAAGAAAATTTCAAAGCCTCCTGTTAGGCCATCATCTACACGACATAGCCCTGAATTTTCCAATGCGTAGCTCTTTGCAAAAGAGAGATATTGGCAAGGAAAAGCTGTCTTGTACCTTTGCATTTTTCTCCCAAACGAAGGTCACTAGAAAGAAAATTTTAAAGCCTCCTGTTAGGCCATCATCTACACGACATATCCCTGAATTTTCCAATGCGTAGCTCTTTGCAAAAGAGAGATATTGGCAAGGAAAAGCTGTCTCGTACCATTGCATTTTTCTCCCAAACGAAGGACACTAGAAAGAAAATTTTAAAGCCTCCTGTTAGGCCATTATCTACACGACATAGCCATGAATTTTCCAATGCGCAGCTCTATGCAAAAGAGAGATATTGGCAAGGAAAAGCTGTCTTGTACCTTTGCATTTTTCTCCCAAACGAAGGTCACTAGAAAGAAAATTTTAAAGCCTCCTGTTAGGCCATCATCTACACGACATAGCCCTGAATTTTCCAATGCGTAGCTCTTTGCAAAAGAGAGATATTGGCAAGGAAAAGCTGTCATACCTTTGCATTTTTCTCCCAAACGAAGGACACTAGAAAGAAAATTTTAAAGCCTCCTGTTAGGCCATCATCAACACGACATAGCCCTGAATTTTCCAATGCGCAGCTCTTTGCAAAAGAGAGATATTGGCAAGGAAAAGCTGTCTTGTACCATTGCATTTTTCTCCCAAACGAAGGACACTAGAAAGAAAATTTTAAAGCCTCCTGTTAGACCATCATCTACACGACATAGCCCTGAATTTTCCAATGCGCAGCTCTTTGCAAAAGAGAGATATTGGCAAGGAAAAGCTGTCTTGTACCATTGCATTTTTCTCCCAAACGAAGGACACTAGAATTAAAATTTTAAAGCCTCCTGTTAGGCCATCATCTACACGATATAGCCCTGAATTTTCCAATGCGCAGCTCTTTGCAAACGAGAGATATTGGCAAGGAAAAGCTGTCTTATACCTTTGCATTTTTCTCCCAAACGAAGGACACTAGAAAGAAAATTTTAAAGCCTTCTGTTAGGCCATCATCTACACGACATAGCCCTGAATTTTCCAATGCGCAGCTCTTTGCAAAAGAGAGATATTGGCAAGGAAAAGCTGTCTTGTACCATTGCATTTTTCTCCCAAACGAAGGACACTAGAAAGAAAATTTTAAAGCCTCCTGTTAGACCATCATCTACACGACATAGCCCTGAATTTTCCAATGCGCAGCTCTTTGCAAAAGAGAGATATTGGCAAGGAAAAGCTGTCTTGTACCATTGCATTTTTTTCCCAAACGAAGGACACTAGAAAGAAAATTTTAAAGCCTCCTGTTAGACCATCATCTACACGACATAGCCCTGAATTTTCCAATGCGCAGCTCTTTGCAAAAGAGAGATATTGGCAAGGAAAAGCTGTCTTGTACCATTGCATTTTTCTCCCAAACGAAGGACACTAGAAAGAAAATTTTAAAGCCTCCTGTTAGACCATCATCTACACGACATAGCCCTGAATTTTCCAATGCGTAGCTCTTTGCAAAAGAGAGATATTGGCAAGGAAAAGCTGTCTTGTACCTTTGCATTTTTCTCCCAAACGAAGGACACTAGAAAGAAAATTTTAAAGCCTCCTGTTAGGCCATCATCTACACGACATAGCCCTGAATTTTCCAATGCGCAGCTCTTTGCAAAAGAGAGATATTGGCAAGGAAAAGCTGTCTCGTACCATTGCATTTTTCTCCCAAACGAAGGACACTAGAAAGAAAATTTTAAAGCCTCCTGTTAGACCATCATCTACACGGCATAGCCATGAATTTTCCAATGCGCAGCTCTTTGCAAAAGAGAGATATTGGCAAGGAAAAGCTGTCTTGTACCTTTGCATTTTTCTCCCAAACGAAGGACACTAGAATTAAAATTTTAAAGCCTCCTGTTAGGCCATCATCTACACGATATAGCCCTGAATTTTCCAATGCGCAGCTCTTTGCAAAAGAGAGATATTGGCAAGGAAAAGCTGTCTTGTACCTTTGCATTTTTCTCCCAAACGAAGGACACTAGAAAGAAAATTTTAAAGCCTCCTGTTAGGCCATCATCTACACGACATAGCCCTGAATTTTCCAATGCGCAGCTCTTTGCAAAAGAGAGATATTGGCAAGGAAAAGCTGTATTGTACCATTGCATTTTTCTCCCAAACGAAGGACACTAGAAAGAAAATTTTAAAGCCTCCTGTTAGACCATCATCTACACGACATAGCCCTGAATTTTCCAATGCGCAGCTCTTTGCAAAAGAGAGATATTGGCAAGGAAAAGCTGTCTTGTACCATTGCATTTTTCTCCCAAACGAAGGACACTAGAATTAAAATTTTAAAGCCTCCTGTTAGGCCATCATCTACACGATATAGCCCTGAATTTTCCAATGCGCAGCTCTTTGCAAACGAGAGATATTGGCAAGGAAAAGCTGTCTTATACCTTTGCATTTTTCTCCCAAACGAAGGACACTATAAAGAAAATTTTAAAGCCTCCTGTTAGGCCATCATCTACACGACATAGCCCTGAATTTTCCAATGCGCAGCTCTTTGCAAAAGAGAGATATTGGCAAGGAAAAGCTGTCTTGTACCATTGCATTTTTCTCCCAAACGAAGGACACTAGAAAGAAAATTTTAAAGCCTCCTGTTAGACCATCATCTACACGACATAGCCCTGAATTTTCAAATGCGCAACTCTTTGCAAAAGAGAGATATTGGCAAGGAAAAGCTGTCTTGTACCATTGCATTTTTCTCCCAAACGAAGGACACTAGAAATACAATTTTAAAGCCTCCTGTTAGGCCATCATCTACACGACATAGCCCTGAATTTTCCAATGCGCAGCTCTTTGCAAAAGAGAAATATTGGCAAGGAAAAGCTGTCTTGTACCTTTGCATTTTTCTCCCAAACGAAGGTCACTAGAAAGAAAATTTTAAAGCCTCCTGTTAGGCCATCATCTACACGACATAGCCCTGAATTTTCCAATGCGCAGCTCTTTGCAAAAGAGAGATATTGGCAAGGAAAAGCTGTCTTGTACCATTGCATTTTTCTCCCAAACGAAGGACACTAGAAAGAAAATTTTAAAGCCTCCTGTTAGGCCATCATCTACACGACATAGCCCTGAATTTTCCAATGCGCAGCTCTTTGCAAAAGAGAGATATTGGCAAGGAAAAGCTGTCTTGTACCTTTGCATTTTTCTCCCAAACGAAGGTCACTAGAAAGTAAATTTTAAAGCCTCCTGTTAGGCCATCATCTACACGACATAGCCCTGAATTTTCCAATGCGTAGCTCTTTGCAAAAGAGAGATATTGGCAAGGAAAAGCTGTCTTGTACCATTGCATTTTTCTCCCAAACGAAGGACACTAGAAAGAAAATTTTAAAGCCTCCTGTTAGACCATCATCTACACGGCATAGCCATGAATTTTCCAATGCGCAGCTCTTTGCAAAAGAGAGATATTGGCAAGGAAAAGCTGTCTTGTACCTTTGCATTTTTCTCCCAAACGAAGGACACTAGAATTAAAATTTTAAAGCCTCCTGTTAGGCCATCATCTACAGTGTAGATTCTACACGATATAGCCCTGAATTTTCCAATGCGCAGCTCTTTGCAAAAGAGAGATATTGGCAAGGAAAAGCTGTCTTGTACCATTGCATTTTTCTCCCAAACGAAGGACACTAGAAAGAAAATTTTAAAGCCTCCTGTTAGACCATCATCTACACGACATAGCCCTGAATTTTCCAATGCGCAGCTCTTTGCAAAAGAGAGATATTGGCAAGGAAAAGCTGTCTTGTACCATTGCATTTTTTTCCCAAACGAAGGACACTAGAAAGAAAATTTTAAAGCCTCCTGTTAGACCATCATCTGCACGACATAGCCCTGAATTTTCCAATGCGCAGCTCTTTGCAAAAGAGAGATATTGGCAAGGAAAAGCTGTCTTGTACCATTGCATTTTTCTCCCAAACGAAGGACACTAGAAAGAAAATTTTAAAGCCTCCTGTCAGACCATCATCTACACGACATAGACCTGAATTTTCCAATGCGTAGCTCTTTGCAAAAGAGAGATATTGGCAAGGAAAAGCTGTCTTGTACCTTTGCATTTTTCTCCCAAACGAAGGACACTAGAAAGAAAATTTTAAAGCCTCCTGTTAGGCCATCATCTACACGACATAGCCCTGAATTTTCCAATGCGCAGCTCTTTGCAAAAGAGAGATATTGGCAAGGAAAAGCTGTCTTGTACCATTGCATTTTTCTCCCAAACGAAGGACACTAGAATTAAAATTTTAAAGCCTCCTGTTAGGCCATCGTCTACACGATATAGCCCTGAATTTTCCAATGCGCAGCTCTTTGCAAACGAGAGATATTGGCAAGGAAAAGCTGTCTTATACCTTTGCATTTTTCTCCCAAACGAAGGACACTAGAAAGAAAATTTTAAAGCCTCCTGTTAGGCCATCATCTACACGACATAGCCCTGAATTTTCCAATGCGCAGCTCTTTGCAAAAGAGAGATATTGGCAAGGAAAAGCTGTCTTGTACCATTGCATTTTTCTCCCAAACGAAGGACACTAGAAAGAAAATTTTAAAGCCTCCTGTTAGACCATCATCTACACGACATAGCCCTGAATTTTCAAATGCGCAACTCTTTGCAAAAGAGAGATATTGGCAAGGAAAAGCTGTCTTGTACCATTGCATTTTTCTCCCAAACGAAGGACACTAGAAATAAAATTTTAAAGCCTCCTGTTAGGCCATCATCTACACGACATAGCCCTGAATTTTCCAATGCGCAGCTCTTTGCAAAAGAGAAATATTGGCAAGGAAAAGCTGTCTTGTACCTTTGCATTTTTCTCCCAAACGAAGGTCACTAGAAAGAAAATTTTAAAGCCTCCTGTTAGGCCATCATCTACACGACATAGCCCTGAATTTTCCAATGCGCAGCTCTTTGCAAAAGAGAGATATTGGCAAGGAAAAGCTGTCTTGTACCATTGCATTTTTCTCCCAAACGAAGGACACTAGAAAGAAAATTTTAAAGCCTCCTGTTAGGCCATCATCTACACGGCATAGCCATGAATTTTCCAATGCGCAGCTCTTTGCAAAAGAGAGATATTGGCAAGGAAAAGCTGTCTTGTACCTTTGCATTTTTCTCCCAAACGAAGGACACTAGAATTAAAATTTTAAAGCCTCCTGTTAGGCCATCATCTACAGTGTAGATTCTACACGATATAGCCCTGAATTTTCCAATGCGCAGCTCTTTGCAAAAGAGAGATATTGGCAAGGAAAAGCTGTCTTGTACCATTGCATTTTTCTCCCAAACGAAGGACACTAGAAAGAAAATTTTAAAGCCTCCTGTTAGACCATCATCTACACGGCATAGCCATGAATTTTCCAATGCGCAGCTCTTTGCAAAACAGATATTGGCAAGGAAAAGCTGTCTTGTACCTTTGCATTTTTCTCCCAAACGAAGGTCACTAGAAAGAAAATTTTAAAGCCTCCTGTTAGGCTATCATCTACACGACATAGCCCTGAATTTTCCAATGCGTAGCTCTTTGCAAAAGAGAGATATTGGCAAGGAAAAGCTGTCTTGTACCTTTGCATTTTTCTCCCAAACGAAGGACACTAGAAAGAAAATTTTAAAGCCTCCTGTTAGGCCATCATCTACACGACGTAGCCCTGAATTTTCCAATGCGCAGCTCTTTGCAAAAGAGAGATATTGGCAAGGAAAAGCTGTCTTGTACCTTTGCATTTTTCTCCCAAACGAAGGACACTAGAATGAAAATTTTAAAGCCTCCTGTTAGACCATCATCTACACGGCATAGCCATGAATTTTCCAATGCGCAGCTCTTTGCAAAAGAGAGATATTGGCAAGGAAAAGCTGTCTTGCACCTTTGCATTTTTCTCCCAAACGAAGGACACTAGAATTAAAATTTTAAAGACTCCTGTTAGGCCATCATCTACACGACATAGCCCTGAATTTTCCAATGCGCAGCTCTATGCAAAAGAGAGATATTGGCAAGGAAAAGCTGTCTTGTACCTTTGCATTTTTCTCCCAAACGAAGGTCACTAGAATTAAAATTTTAAAGCCTCCTGTTAGGCCATCATCTACACGACATAGCCCTGAATTTTCCAATGCGTAGCTCTTTGCAAAAGAGAGATATTGGCAAGGAAAAGCTGTCTTGTACCTTTGCATTTTTCTCCCAAACGAAGGACACTAGAAAGAAAATTTTAAAGCCTCCTGTTAGGCCATCATCTACACGACATAGCCCTGAATTTTCCAATGCGCAGCTCTTTGCAAAAGAGAGATATTGGCAAGGAAAAGCTGTCTTGTACCATTGCATTTTTCTCCCAAACGAAGGACACTAGAAAGAAAATTTTAAAGCCTCCTGTTAGACCATCATCTACACGGCATAGCCATGAATTTTCCAATGCGCAGCTCTTTGCAAAAGAGAGATATTGGCAAGGAAAAGCTGTCTTGTACCTTTGCATTTTTCTCCCAAACGAAGGACACTAGAATTAAAATTTTAAAGCCTCCTGTTAGGCCATCATCTACACGATATAGCCCTGAATTTTCCAATGCGCAGCTCTTTGCAAAAGAGAGATATTGGCAAGGAAAAGCTGTCTTGTACCATTGCATTTTTCTCCCAAACGAAGGACACTAGAAAGAAAATTTTAAAGCCTCCTGTTAGACCATCATCTACACGACATAGCCCTGAATTTTCCAATGCGTAGCTCTTTGCAAAAGAGAGATATTGGCAAGGAAAAGCTGTCTTGTACCTTTGCATTTTTCTCCCAAACGAAGGACACTAGAAAGAAAATTTTAAAGCCTCCTGTTAGGCCATCATCTACACGACATAGCCCTGAATTTTCCAATGCGCAGCTCTTTGCAAAAGAGAGATATTGGCAAGGAAAAGCTGTCTTGTACCATTGCATTTTTCTCCCAAACGAAGGACACTAGAAAGAAAATTTTAAAGCCTCCTGTTAGACCATCATCTACACGGCATAGCCATGAATTTTCCAATGCGCAGCTCTTTGCAAAAGAGAGATATTGGCAAGGAAAAGCTGTCTTGTACCTTTGCATTTTTCTCCCAAACGAAGGACACTAGAATTAAAATTTTAAAGCCTCCTGTTAGGCCATCATCTACACGATATAGCCCTGAATTTTCCAATGCGCAGCTCTTTGCAAAAGAGAGATATTGGCAAGGAAAAGCTGTCTTGTACCTTTGCATTTTTCTCCCAAACGAAGGACACTAGAAAGAAAATTTTAAAGCCTCCTGTTAGGCCATCATCTACACGACATAGCCCTGAATTTTCCAATGCGCAGCTCTTTGCAAAAGAGAGATATTGGCAAGGAAAAGCTGTATTGTACCATTGCATTTTTCTCCCAAACGAAGGACACTAGAAAGAAAATTTTAAAGCCTCCTGTTAGACCATCATCTACACGACATAGTCCTGAATTTTCCAATGCGCAGCTCTTTGCAAAAGAGAGATATTGGCAAGGAAAAGCTGTCTTGTACCATTGCATTTTTCTCCCAAACGAAGGACACTAGAATTAAAATTTTAAAGCCTCCTGTTAGGCCATCATCTACACGATATAGCCCTGAATTTTCCAATGCGCAGCTCTTTGCAAACGAGAGATATTGGCAAGGAAAAGCTGTCTTATACCTTTGCATTTTTCTCCCAAACGAAGGACACTAGAAAGAAAATTTTAAAGCCTCCTGTTAGGCCATCATCTACACGACATAGCCCTGAATTTTCCAATGCGCAGCTCTTTGCAAAAGAGAGATATTGGCAAGGAAAAGCTGTCTTGTACCATTGCATTTTTCTCCCAAACGAAGGACACTAGAAATAAAATTTTAAAGCCTCCTGTTAGGCCATCATCTACACGACATAGCCCTGAATTTTCCAATGCGCAGCTCTTTGCAAAAGAGAAATATTGGCAAGGAAAAGCTGTCTTGTACCTTTGCATTTTTCTCCCAAACGAAGGTCACTAGAAAGAAAATTTTAAAGCCTCCTGTTAGGCCATCATCTACACGACATAGCCCTGAATTTTCCAATGCGCAGCTCTTTGCAAAAGAGAGATATTGGCAAGGAAAAGCTGTCTTGTACCATTGCATTTTTCTCCCAAACGAAGGACACTAGAAAGAAAATTTTAAAGCCTCCTGTTAGGCCATCATCTACACGGCATAGCCATGAATTTTCCAATGCGCAGCTCTTTGCAAAAGAGAGATATTGGCAAGGAAAAGCTGTCTTGTACCTTTGCATTTTTCTCCCAAACGAAGGACACTAGAATTAAAATTTTAAAGCCTCCTGTTAGGCCATCATCTACAGTGTAGATTCTACACGATATAGCCCTGAATTTTCCAATGCGCAGCTCTTTGCAAAAGAGAGATATTGGCAAGGAAAAGCTGTCTTGTACCATTGCATTTTTCTCCCAAACGAAGGACACTAGAAAGAAAATTTTAAAGCCTCCTGTTAGACCATCATCTACACGGCATAGCCATGAATTTTCCAATGCGCAGCTCTTTGCAAAACAGATATTGGCAAGGAAAAGCTGTCTTGTACCTTTGCATTTTTCTCCCAAACGAAGGTCACTAGAAAGAAAATTTTAAAGCCTCCTGTTAGGCTATCATCTACACGACATAGCCCTGAATTTTCCAATGCGTAGCTCTTTGCAAAAGAGAGATATTGGCAAGGAAAAGCTGTCTTGTACCTTTGCATTTTTCTCCCAAACGAAGGACACTAGAAAGAAAATTTTAAAGCCTCCTGTTAGGCCATCATCTACACGACGTAGCCCTGAATTTTCCAATGCGCAGCTCTTTGCAAAAGAGAGATATTGGCAAGGAAAAGCTGTCTTGTACCTTTGCATTTTTCTCCCAAACGAAGGACACTAGAATGAAAATTTTAAAGCCTCCTGTTAGACCATCATCTACACGGCATAGCCATGAATTTTCCAATGCGCAGCTCTTTGCAAAAGAGAGATATTGGCAAGGAAAAGCTGTCTTGCACCTTTGCATTTTTCTCCCAAACGAAGGACACTAGAATTAAAATTTTAAAGACTCCTGTTAGGCCATCATCTACACGACATAGCCCTGAATTTTCCAATGCGCAGCTCTATGCAAAAGAGAGATATTGGCAAGGAAAAGCTGTCTTGTACCTTTGCATTTTTCTCCCAAACGAAGGTCACTAGAATTAAAATTTTAAAGCCTCCTGTTAGGCCATCATCTACACGACATAGCCCTGAATTTTCCAATGCGTAGCTCTTTGCAAAAGAGAGATATTGGCAAGGAAAAGCTGTCTTGTACCTTTGCATTTTTCTCCCAAACGAAGGACACTAGAAAGAAAATTTTAAAGCCTCCTGTTAGGCCATCATCTACACGACATAGCCCTGAATTTTCCAATGCGCAGCTCTTTGCAAAAGAGAGATATTGGCAAGGAAAAGCTGTCTTGTACCATTGCATTTTTCTCCCAAACGAAGGACACTAGAAAGAAAATTTTAAAGCCTCCTGTTAGACCATCATCTACACGGCATAGCCATGAATTTTCCAATGCGCAGCTCTTTGCAAAAGAGAGATATTGGCAAGGAAAAGCTGTCTTGTACCTTTGCATTTTTCTCCCAAACGAAGGACACTAGAATTAAAATTTTAAAGCCTCCTGTTAGGCCATCATCTACACGATATAGCCCTGAATTTTCCAATGCGCAGCTCTTTGCAAAAGAGAGATATTGGCAAGGAAAAGCTGTCTTGTACCATTGCATTTTTCTCCCAAACGAAGGACACTAGAAAGAAAATTTTAAAGCCTCCTGTTAGACCATCATCTACACGACATAGCCCTGAATTTTCCAATGCGTAGCTCTTTGCAAAAGAGAGATATTGGCAAGGAAAAGCTGTCTTGTACCTTTGCATTTTTCTCCCAAACGAAGGACACTAGAAAGAAAATTTTAAAGCCTCCTGTTAGGCCATCATCTACACGACATAGCCCTGAATTTTCCAATGCGCAGCTCTTTGCAAAAGAGAGATATTGGCAAGGAAAAGCTGTCTTGTACCATTGCATTTTTCTCCCAAACGAAGGACACTAGAAAGAAAATTTTAAAGCCTCCTGTTAGACCATCATCTACACGGCATAGCCATGAATTTTCCAATGCGCAGCTCTTTGCAAAAGAGAGATATTGGCAAGGAAAAGCTGTCTTGTACCTTTGCATTTTTCTCCCAAACGAAGGACACTAGAATTAAAATTTTAAAGCCTCCTGTTAGGCCATCATCTACACGATATAGCCCTGAATTTTCCAATGCGCAGCTCTTTGCAAAAGAGAGATATTGGCAAGGAAAAGCTGTCTTGTACCTTTGCATTTTTCTCCCAAACGAAGGACACTAGAAAGAAAATTTTAAAGCCTCCTGTTAGGCCATCATCTACACGACATAGCCCTGAATTTTCCAATGCGCAGCTCTTTGCAAAAGAGAGATATTGGCAAGGAAAAGCTGTATTGTACCATTGCATTTTTCTCCCAAACGAAGGACACTAGAAAGAAAATTTTAAAGCCTCCTGTTAGACCATCATCTACACGACATAGTCCTGAATTTTCCAATGCGCAGCTCTTTGCAAAAGAGAGATATTGGCAAGGAAAAGCTGTCTTGTACCATTGCATTTTTCTCCCAAACGAAGGACACTAGAATTAAAATTTTAAAGCCTCCTGTTAGGCCATCATCTACACGATATAGCCCTGAATTTTCCAATGCGCAGCTCTTTGCAAACGAGAGATATTGGCAAGGAAAAGCTGTCTTATACCTTTGCATTTTTCTCCCAAACGAAGGACACTAGAAAGAAAATTTTAAAGCCTCCTGTTAGGCCATCATCTACACGACATAGCCCTGAATTTTCCAATGCGCAGCTCTTTGCAAAAGAGAGATATTGGCAAGGAAAAGCTGTCTTGTACCATTGCATTTTTCTCCCAAACGAAGGACACTAGAAAGAAAATTTTAAAGCCTCCTGTTAGACCATCATCTACACGACATAGCCCTGAATTTTCCAATGCGCAACTCTTTGCAAAAGAGAGATATTGGCAAGGAAAAGCTGTCTTGTACCATTGCATTTTTCTCCCAAACGAAGGACACTAGAAAGAAAATTTTAAAGCCTCCTGTTAGGCCATCATCTACACGACATAGCCCTGAATTTTCCAATGCGCAGCTCTTTGCAAAAGAGAAATATTGGCAAGGAAAAGCTGTCTTGTACCTTTGCATTTTTCTCCCAAACGAAGGTCACTAGAAAGAAAATTTTAAAGCCTCCTGTTAGGCCATCATCTACACGACATAGCCCTGAATTTTCCAATGCGCAGCTCTTTGCAAAAGAGAGATATTGGCAAGGAAAAGCTGTCTTGTACCATTGCATTTTTCTCCCAAACGAAGGACACTAGAAAGAAAATTTTAAAGCCTCCTGTTAGGCCATCATCTACACGACATAGCCCTGAATTTTCCAATGCGCAGCTCTTTGCAAAAGAGAGATATTGGCAAGGAAAAGCTGTCTTGTACCTTTGCATTTTTCTCCCAAACGAAGGTCACTAGAAAGTAAATTTTAAAGCCTCCTGTTAGGCCATCATCTACACGACATAGCCCTGAATTTTCCAATGCGTAGCTCTTTGCAAAAGAGAGATATTGGCAAGGAAAAGCTGTCTTGTACCATTGCATTTTTCTCCCAAACGAAGGACACTAGAAAGAAAATTTTAAAGCCTCCTGTTAGACCATCATCTACACGGCATAGCCATGAATTTTCCAATGCGCAGCTCTTTGCAAAAGAGAGATATTGGCAAGGAAAAGCTGTCTTGTACCTTTGCATTTTTCTCCCAAACGAAGGACACTAGAATTAAAATTTTAAAGCCTCCTGTTAGGCCATCATCTACAGTGTAGATTCTACACGATATAGCCCTGAATTTTCCAATGCGCAGCTCTTTGCAAAAGAGAGATATTGGCAAGGAAAAGCTGTCTTGTACCATTGCATTTTTCTCCCAAACGAAGGACACTAGAAAGAAAATTTTAAAGCCTCCTGTTAGACCATCATCTACACGGCATAGCCATGAATTTTCCAATGCGCAGCTCTTTGCAAAACAGATATTGGCAAGGAAAAGCTGTCTTGTACCTTTGCATTTTTCTCCCAAACGAAGGTCACTAGAAAGAAAATTTTAAAGCCTCCTGTTAGGCTATCATCTACACGACATAGCCCTGAATTTTCCAATGCGTAGCTCTTTGCAAAAGAGAGATATTGGCAAGGAAAAGCTGTCTTGTACCTTTGCATTTTTCTCCCAAACGAAGGACACTAGAAAGAAAATTTTAAAGCCTCCTGTTAGGCCATCATCTACACGACATAGCCCTGAATTTTCCAATGCGCAGCTCTTTGCAAACGAGAGATATTGGCAAGGAAAAGCTGTCTTGTACCTTTGCATTTTTCTCCCAAACGAAGGACACTAGAAAGAAAATTTTAAAGCCTCCTGTTAGGCCATCATCTACACGACATAGCCCTGAATTTTCCAATGCGCAGCTCTTTGCAAAAGAGAGATATTGGCAAGGAAAAGCTGTCTTGTACCTTTGCATTTTTCTCCCAAACGAAGGACACTAGAATGAAAATTTTAAAGCCTCCTGTTAGACCATCATCTACACGGCATAGCCATGAATTTTCCAATGCGCAGCTCTTTGCAAAAGAGAGATATTGGCAAGGAAAAGCTGTCTTGCACCTTTGCATTTTTCTCCCAAACGAAGGACACTAGAATTAAAATTTTAAAGACTCCTGTTAGGCCATCATCTACACGACATAGCCCTGAATTTTCCAATGCGCAGCTCTATGCAAAAGAGAGATATTGGCAAGGAAAAGCTGTCTTGTACCTTTGCATTTTTCTCCCAAACGAAGGTCACTAGAATTAAAATTTTAAAGCCTCCTGTTAGGCCATCATCTACACGACATAGCCCTGAATTTTCCAATGCGTAGCTCTTTGCAAAAGAGAGATATTGGCAAGGAAAAGCTGTCTTGTACCTTTGCATTTTTCTCCCAAACGAAGGACACTAGAAAGAAAATTTTAAAGCCTCTTGTTAGGCCATCATCTACACGACATAGCCCTGAATTTTCCAATGCGCAGCTCTTTGCAAAAGAGAGATATTGGCAAGGAAAAGCTGTCTTGTACCATTGCATTTTTCTCCCAAACGAAGGACACTAGAAAGAAAATTTTAAAGCCTCCTGTTAGACCATCATCTACACGGCATAGCCATGAATTTTCCAATGCGCAGCTCTTTGCAAAAGAGAGATATTGGCAAGGAAAAGCTGTCTTGTACCTTTGCATTTTTCTCCCAAACGAAGGACACTAGAATTAAAATTTTAAAGCCTCCTGTTAGGCCATCATCTACACGATATAGCCCTGAATTTTCCAATGCGCAGCTCTTTGCAAAAGAGAGATATTGGCAAGGAAAAGCTGTCTTGTACCTTTGCATTTTTCTCCCAAACGAAGGACACTAGAAAGAAAATTTTAAAGCCTCCTGTTAGGCCATCATCTACACGACATAGCCCTGAATTTTCCAATGCGCAGCTCTTTGCAAAAGAGAAATATTGGCAAGGAAAAGCTGTCTTGTACCTTTGCATTTTTCTCCCAAACGAAGGTCACTAGAAAGAAAATTTTAAAGCCTCCTGTTAGGCCATCATCTACACGACATAGCCCTGAATTTTCCAATGCGCAGCTCTTTGCAAAAGAGAGATATTGGCAAGGAAAAGCTGTCTTGTACCATTGCATTTTTCTCCCAAACGAAGGACACTAGAAAGAAAATTTTAAAGCCTCCTGTTAGGCCATCATCTACACGACATAGCCCTGAATTTTCCAATGCGCAGCTCTTTGCAAAAGAGAGATATTGGCAAGGAAAAGCTGTCTTGTACCTTTGCATTTTTCTCCCAAACGAAGGTCACTAGAAAGTAAATTTTAAAGCCTCCTGTTAGGCCATCATCTACACGACATAGCCCTGAATTTTCCAATGCGTAGCTCTTTGCAAAAGAGAGATATTGGCAAGGAAAAGCTGTCTTGTACCATTGCATTTTTCTCCCAAACGAAGGACACTAGAAAGAAAATTTTAAAGCCTCCTGTTAGACCATCATCTACACGGCATAGCCATGAATTTTCCAATGCGCAGCTCTTTGCAAAAGAGAGATATTGGCAAGGAAAAGCTGTCTTGTACCTTTGCATTTTTCTCCCAAACGAAGGACACTAGAATTAAAATTTTAAAGCCTCCTGTTAGGCCATCATCTACAGTGTAGATTCTACACGATATAGCCCTGAATTTTCCAATGCGCAGCTCTTTGCAAAAGAGAGATATTGGCAAGGAAAAGCTGTCTTGTACCATTGCATTTTTCTCCCAAACGAAGGACACTAGAAAGAAAATTTTAAAGCCTCCTGTTAGACCATCATCTACACGGCATAGCCATGAATTTTCCAATGCGCAGCTCTTTGCAAAACAGATATTGGCAAGGAAAAGCTGTCTTGTACCTTTGCATTTTTCTCCCAAACGAAGGTCACTAGAAAGAAAATTTTAAAGCCTCCTGTTAGGCTATCATCTACACGACATAGCCCTGAATTTTCCAATGCGTAGCTCTTTGCAAAAGAGAGATATTGGCAAGGAAAAGCTGTCTTGTACCTTTGCATTTTTCTCCCAAACGAAGGACACTAGAAAGAAAATTTTAAAGCCTCCTGTTAGGCCATCATCTACACGACATAGCCCTGAATTTTCCAATGCGCAGCTCTTTGCAAACGAGAGATATTGGCAAGGAAAAGCTGTCTTGTACCTTTGCATTTTTCTCCCAAACGAAGGACACTAGAAAGAAAATTTTAAAGCCTCCTGTTAGGCCATCATCTACACGACATAGCCCTGAATTTTCCAATGCGCAGCTCTTTGCAAAAGAGAGATATTGGCAAGGAAAAGCTGTCTTGTACCTTTGCATTTTTCTCCCAAACGAAGGACACTAGAATGAAAATTTTAAAGCCTCCTGTTAGACCATCATCTACACGGCATAGCCATGAATTTTCCAATGCGCAGCTCTTTGCAAAAGAGAGATATTGGCAAGGAAAAGCTGTCTTGCACCTTTGCATTTTTCTCCCAAACGAAGGACACTAGAATTAAAATTTTAAAGACTCCTGTTAGGCCATCATCTACACGACATAGCCCTGAATTTTCCAATGCGCAGCTCTATGCAAAAGAGAGATATTGGCAAGGAAAAGCTGTCTTGTACCTTTGCATTTTTCTCCCAAACGAAGGTCACTAGAATTAAAATTTTAAAGCCTCCTGTTAGGCCATCATCTACACGACATAGCCCTGAATTTTCCAATGCGTAGCTCTTTGCAAAAGAGAGATATTGGCAAGGAAAAGCTGTCTTGTACCTTTGCATTTTTCTCCCAAACGAAGGACACTAGAAAGAAAATTTTAAAGCCTCTTGTTAGGCCATCATCTACACGACATAGCCCTGAATTTTCCAATGCGCAGCTCTTTGCAAAAGAGAGATATTGGCAAGGAAAAGCTGTCTTGTACCATTGCATTTTTCTCCCAAACGAAGGACACTAGAAAGAAAATTTTAAAGCCTCCTGTTAGACCATCATCTACACGGCATAGCCATGAATTTTCCAATGCGCAGCTCTTTGCAAAAGAGAGATATTGGCAAGGAAAAGCTGTCTTGTACCTTTGCATTTTTCTCCCAAACGAAGGACACTAGAATTAAAATTTTAAAGCCTCCTGTTAGGCCATCATCTACACGATATAGCCCTGAATTTTCCAATGCGCAGCTCTTTGCAAAAGAGAGATATTGGCAAGGAAAAGCTGTCTTGTACCTTTGCATTTTTCTCCCAAACGAAGGACACTAGAAAGAAAATTTTAAAGCCTCCTGTTAGGCCATCATCTACACGACATAGCCCTGAATTTTCCAATGCGCAGCTCTTTGCAAAAGAGAGATATTGGCAAGGAAAACTGTATTGTACCATTGCATTTTTCTCCCAAACGAAGGACAATAGAAAGAAAATTTTAAAGCCTCCTGTTAGATCATCATCTACACGACATAGCCCTGAATTTTCCAATGCGCAGCTCTTTGCAAAAGAGAGATATTGGCAAGGAAAAGCTGTCTTGTACCATTGCATTTTTCTCCCAAACGAAGGACACTAGAATTAAAATTTTAAAGCCTCCTGTTAGGCCATCATCTACACGATATAGCCCTGAATTTTCCAATGCGCAGCTCTTTGCAAACGAGAGATATTGGCAAGGAAAAGCTGTCTTATACCTTTGCATTTTTCTCCCAAACGAAGGACACTAGAAAGAAAATTTTAAAGCCTCCTGTTAGGCCATCATCTACACGACATAGCCCTGAATTTTCCAATGCGCAGCTCTTTGCAAAAGAGAGATATTGGCAAGGAAAAGCTGTCTTGTACCATTGCATTTTTCTCCCAAACGAAGGACACTAGAAAGAAAATTTTAAAGCCTCCTGTTAGACCATCATCTACACGACATAGCCCTGAATTTTCCAATGCGCAACTCTTTGCAAAAGAGAGATATTGGCAAGGAAAAGCTGTCTTGTACCATTGCATTTTTCTCCCAAACGAAGGACACTAGATATAAAATTTTAAAGCCTCCTGTTAGGCCATCATCTACACGACATAGCCCTGAATTTTCCAATGCGCAGCTCTTTGCAAAAGAGAGATATTGGCAAGGAAAAGCTGTCTTGTACCATTGCATTTTTCTCCCAAACGAAGGACACTAGAAAGAAAATTTTAAAGCCTCCTGTTAGACCATCATCTACACGACATAGCCCTGAATTTTCCAATGCGCAGCTCTTTGCAAAAGAGAGATATTGGCAAGGAAAACTGTATTGTACCATTGCATTTTTCTCCCAAACGAAGGACAATAGAAAGAAAATTTTAAAGCCTCCTGTTAGATCATCATCTACACGACATAGCCCTGAATTTTCCAATGCGCAGCTCTTTGCAAAAGAGAGATATTGGCAAGGAAAAGCTGTCTTGTACCATTGCATTTTTCTCCCAAACGAAGGACACTAGAATTAAAATTTTAAAGCCTCCTGTTAGGCCATCATCTACACGATATAGCCCTGAATTTTCCAATGCGCAGCTCTTTGCAAACGAGAGATATTGGCAAGGAAAAGCTGTCTTATACCTTTGCATTTTTCTCCCAAACGAAGGACACTAGAAAGAAAATTTTAAAGCCTCCTGTTAGGCCATCATCTACACGACATAGCCCTGAATTTTCCAATGCGCAGCTCTTTGCAAAAGAGAGATATTGGCAAGGAAAAGCTGTCTTGTACCATTGCATTTTTCTCCCAAACGAAGGACACTAGAAAGAAAATTTTAAAGCCTCCTGTTAGACCATCATCTACACGACATAGCCCTGAATTTTCCAATGCGCAACTCTTTGCAAAAGAGAGATATTGGCAAGGAAAAGCTGTCTTGTACCATTGCATTTTTCTCCCAAACGAAGGACACTAGAAATAAAATTTTAAAGCCTCCTGTTAGGCCATCATCTACACGACATAGCCCTGAATTTTCCAATGCGCAGCTCTTTGCAAAAGAGAGATATTGGCAAGGAAAAGCTGTCTTGTACCATTGCATTTTTCTCCCAAACGAAGGACACTAGAAAGAAAATTTTAAAGCCTCCTGTTAGACCATCATCTACACGGCATAGCCATGAATTTTCCAATGCGCAGCTCTTTGCAAAAGAGAGATATTGGCAAGGAAAAGCTGTCTTGTACCATTGCATTTTTCTCCCAAACGAAGGACACTAGAAATAAAATTTTAAAGCCTCCTGTTAGGCCATCATCTACACGACATAGCCCTGAATTTTCCAATGCGCAGCTCTTTGCAAAAGAGAGATATTGGCAAGGAAAAGCTGTCTTGTACCTTTGCATTTTTCTCCCAAACGAAGGACACTAGAATGAAAATTTTAAAGCCTCCTGTTAGACCATCATCTACACGGCATAGCCATGAATTTTCCAATGCGCAGCTCTTTGCAAAAGAGAGATATTGGCAAGGAAAAGCTGTCTTGTACCATTGCATTTTTCTCCCAAACGAAGGACACTAGAAATAAAATTTTAAAGCCTCCTGTTAGGCCATCATCTACACGACATAGCCCTGAATTTTCCAATGCGCAGCTCTTTGCAAAAGAGAGATATTGGCAAGGAAAAGCTGTCTTGTACCTTTGCATTTTTCTCCCAAACGAAGGACACTAGAATGAAAATTTTAAAGCCTCCTGTTAGACCATCATCTACACGGCATAGCCATGAATTTTCCAATGCGCAGCTCTTTGCAAAAGAGAGATATTGGCAAGGAAAAGCTGTCTTGCACCTTTGCATTTTTCTCCCAAACGAAGGACACTAGAATTAAAATTTTAAAGACTCCTGTTAGGCCATCATCTACACGACATAGCCCTGAATTTTCCAATGCGCAGCTCTATGCAAAAGAGAGATATTGGCAAGGAAAAGCTGTCTTGTACCTTTGCATTTTTCTCCCAAACGAAGGTCACTAGAATTAAAATTTTAAAGCCTCCTGTTAGGCCATCATCTACACGACATAGCCCTGAATTTTCCAATGCGCAGCTCTATGCAAAAGAGAGATATTGGCAAGGAAAAGCTGTCTTGTACCTTTGCATTTTTCTCCCAAACGAAGGTCACTAGAATTAAAATTTTAAAGCCTCCTGTTAGGCCATCATCTACACGACATAGCCCTGAATTTTCCAATGCGTAGCTCTTTGCAAAAGAGAGATATTGGCAAGGAAAAGCTGTCTTGTACCATTGCATTTTTCTCCCAAACGAAGGACACTAGAAAGAAAATTTTAAAGCCTCCTGTTAGACCATCATCTACACGGCATAGCCATGAATTTTCCAATGCGCAGCTCTTTGCAAAAGAGAGATATTGGCAAGGAAAAGCTGTCTTGTACCTTTGCATTTTTCTCCCAAACGAAGGACACTAGAATTAAAATTTTAAAGCCTCCTGTTAGGCCATCATCTATACGATATAGCCCTGAATTTTCCAATGCGCAGCTCTTTGCAAAAGAGAGATATTGGCAAGGAAAAGCTGTCTTGTACCTTTGCATTTTTCTCCCAAACGAAGGACACTAGAAAGAAAATTTTAAAGCCTCCTGTTAGGCCATCATCTACACGACATAGCCCTGAATTTTCCAATGCGCAGCTCTTTGCAAAAGAGAGATATTGGCAAGGAAAACTGTATTGTACCATTGCATTTTTCTCCCAAACGAAGGACACTAGAAAGAAAATTTTAAAGCCTCCTGTTAGACCATCATCTACACGACATAGCCCTGAATTTTCCAATGCGCAGCTCTTTGCAAAAGAGAGATATTGGCAAGGAAAAGCTGTCTTGTACCATTGCATTTTTCTCCCAAACGTAGGACACTAGAATTAAAATTTTAAAGCCTCCTGTTAGGCCATCATCTACACGATATAGCCCTGAATTTTCCAATGCGCAGCTCTTTGCAAACGAGAGATATTGGCAAGGAAAAGCTGTCTTATACCTTTGCATTTTTCTCCCAAACGAAGGACACTAGAAAGAAAATTTTAAAGCCTCCTGTTAGGCCATCATCTACACGACATAGCCCTGAATTTTCCAATGCGCAGCTCTTTGCAAAAGAGAGATATTGGCAAGGAAAAGCTGTCTTGTACCATTGCATTTTTCTCCCAAACGAAGGACACTAGAAAGAAAATTTTAAAGCCTCCTGTTAGGCCATCATCTACACGACATAGCCCTGAATTTTCCAATGCGCAGCTCTTTGCAAAAGAGAGATATTGGCAAGGAAAAGCTGTCTTGTACCATTGCATTTTTCTCCCAAACGAAGGACACTAGAAAGAAAATTTTAAAGCCTCCTGTTAGACCATCATCTACACGACATAGCCCTGAATTTTCCAATGCGCAACTCTTTGCAAAAGAGAGATATTGGCAAGGAAAAGCTGTCTTGTACCATTGCATTTTTCTCCCAAACGAAGGACACTAGAAATAAAATTTTAAAGCCTCCTGTTAGACCATCATCTACACGGCATAGCCATGAATTTTCCAATGCGCAGCTCTTTGCAAAAGAGAGATATTGGCAAGGAAAAGCTGTCTTGTACCTTTGCATTTTTCTCCCAAACGAAGGACACTAGAATTAAAATTTTAAAGCCTCCTGTTAGGCCATCATCTATACGATATAGCCCTGATTTTTCCAATGCGCAGCTCTTTGCAAAAGAGAGATATTGGCAAGGAAAAGCTGTCTTGTACCTTTGCATTTTTCTCCCAAACGAAGGACACTAGAAAGAAAATTTTAAAGCCTCCTGTTAGGCCATCATCTACACGACATAGCCCTGAATTTTCCAATGCGCAGCTCTTTGCAAAAGAGAGATATTGGCAAGGAAAACTGTATTGTACCATTGCATTTTTCTCCCAAACGAAGGACACTAGAAAGAAAATTTTAAAGCCTCCTGTTAGACCATCATCTACACGACATAGCCCTGAATTTTCCAATGCGCAGCTCTTTGCAAAAGAGAGATATTGGCAAGGAAAAGCTGTCTTGTACCATTGCATTTTTCTCCCAAACGTAGGACACTAGAATTAAAATTTTAAAGCCTCCTGTTAGGCCATCATCTACACGATATAGCCCTGAATTTTCCAATGCGCAGCTCTTTGCAAACGAGAGATATTGGCAAGGAAAAGCTGTCTTATACCTTTGCATTTTTCTCCCAAACGAAGGACACTAGAAAGAAAATTTTAAAGCCTCCTGTTAGGCCATCATCTACACGACATAGCCCTGAATTTTCCAATGCGCAGCTCTTTGCAAAAGAGAGATATTGGCAAGGAAAAGCTGTCTTGTACCATTGCATTTTTCTCCCAAACGAAGGACACTAGAAAGAAAATTTTAAAGCCTCCTGTTAGGCCATCATCTACACGACATAGCCCTGAATTTTCCAATGCGCAGCTCTTTGCAAAAGAGAGATATTGGCAAGGAAAAGCTGTCTTGTACCATTGCATTTTTCTCCCAAACGAAGGACACTAGAAAGAAAATTTTAAAGCCTCCTGTTAGACCATCATCTACACGACATAGCCCTGAATTTTCCAATGCGCAACTCTTTGCAAAAGAGAGATATTGGCAAGGAAAAGCTGTCTTGTACCATTGCATTTTTCTCCCAAACGAAGGACACTAGAAATAAAATTTTAAAGCCTCCTGTTAGGCCATCATCTACACGACATAGCCCTGAATTTTCCAATGCGCAGCTCTTTGCAAAAGAGAGATATTGGCAAGGAAAAGCTGTCTTGTACCTTTGCATTTTTCTCCCAAACGAAGGTCACTAGAAAGAAAATTTTAAAGCCTCCTGTTAGGCCATCATCTACACGACATAGCCCTGAATTTTCCAATGCGCAGCTCTTTGCAAAAGAGAGATATTGGCAAGGAAAAGCTGTCTTGTACCATTGCATTTTTCTCCCAAACGAAGGACACTAGAAAGAAAATTTTAAAGCCTCCTGTTAGGCCATCATCTACACGACATAGCCCTGAATTTTCCAATGCGCAGCTCTTTGCAAAAGAGAGATATTGGCAAGGAAAAGCTGTCTTGTACCTTTGCATTTTTCTCCCAAACGAAGGTCACTAGAAAGAAAATTTTAAAGCCTCCTGTTAGGCCATCATCTACACGACATAGCCCTGAATTTTCCAATGCGTAGCTCTTTGCAAAAGAGAGATATTGGCAAGGAAAAGCTGTCTTGTACCTTTGCATTTTTCTCCCAAACGAAGGACACTAGAATTACAATTTTAAAGCCTCCTGTTAGGCCATCATCTACACGACATAGCCCTGAATTTTCCAATGCGCAGCTCTTTGCAAAAGAGAGATATTGGCAAGGAAAAGCTGTCTTGTACCATTGCATTTTTCTCCCAAACGAAGGACACTAGAAAGAAAATTTTAAAGCCTCCTGTTAGACCATCATCTACACGGCATAGCCATGAATTTTCCAATGCGCAGCTCTTTGCAAAAGAGAGATATTGGCAAGGAAAAGCTGTCTTGTACCTTTGCATTTTTCTCCCAAACGAAGGACACTAGAATTAAAATTTTAAAGCCTCCTGTTAGGCCATCATCTACACGATATAGCCCTGCATTTTCCAATGCGCAGCTCTTTGCAAACGAGAGATATTGGCAAGGAAAAGCTGTCTTATACCTTTGCATTTTTCTCCCAAACGAAGGACACTAGAAAGAAAATTTTAAAGCCTCCTGTTAGGCCATCAACTACACGACATAGCCCTGAATTTTCCAATGCGCAGCTCTTTGCAAAAAAGAGATATTGGCAAGGAAAAGCTGTATTGTACCATTGCATTTTTCTCCCAAACGAAGGACACTAGAAAGAAAATTTTAAAGCCTCCTGTTAGACCATCATCTACACGACATAGCCCTGAATTTTCCAATGCGCAGCTCTTTGCAAAAGAGAGATATTGGCAAGGAAAAGCTGTCTTGTACCATTGCATTTTTCTCCCAAACGAAGGACACTAGAATTAAAATTTTAAAGCCTCCTGTTAGGCCATCATCTACACGATATAGCCCTGAATTTTCCAATGCGCAGCTCTTTGCAAACGAGAGATATTGGCAAGGAAAAGCTGTCTTATACCTTTGCATTTTTCTCCCAAACGAAGGACACTAGAAAGAAAATTTTAAAGCCTTCTGTTAGGCCATCATCTACACGACATAGCCCTGAATTTTCCAATGCGCAGCTCTTTGCAAAAGAGAGATATTGGCAAGGAAAAGCTGTCTTGTACCATTGCATTTTTCTCCCAAACGAAGGTCACTAGAAAGAAAATTTTAAAGCCTCCTGTTAGGCCATCATCTACACGACATAGCCCTGAATTTTCCAATGCGCAGCTCTTTGCAAAAGAGAGATATTGGCAAGGAAAAGCTGTCTTGTACCATTGCATTTTTCTCCCAAACGAAGGACACTAGAAAGAAAATTTTAAAGCCTCCTGTTAGGCCATCATCTACACGACATAGCCCTGAATTTTCCAATGCGCAGCTCATTGCAAAAGAGAGATATTGGCAAGGAAAAGCTGTCTTGTACCATTGCATTTTTCTCCCAAACGAAGGACACTAGAAAGAAAATTTTAAAGCCTCCTGTTAGACCATCATCTACACGACATAGCCCTGAATTTTCCAATGCGCAGCTCTTTGCAAAAGAGAGGTATTGGCAAGGAAAAGCTGTCTTGTACCTTTGCATTTTTCTCCCAAACGAAGGTCACTAGAAAGAAAATTTTAAAGCCTCCTGTTAGGCCATCATCTACACGACATAGCCCTGAATTTTCCAATGCGTAGCTCTTTGCAAAAGAGAGATATTGGCAAGGAAAAGCTGTCTTGTACCATTGCATTTTTCTCCCAAACGAAGGACACTAGAATTACAATTTTAAAGCCTCCTGTTAGGCCATCATCTACACGACATAGCCCTGAATTTTCCAATGCGCAGCTCTTTGCAAAAGAGAGATATTGGCAAGGAAAAGCTGTCTTGTACCATTGCATTTTTCTCCCAAACGAAGGTCACTAGAAAGAAAATTTTAAAGCCTCCTGTTAGGCCATCATCTACACGACATAGCCCTGAATTTTCCAATGCGCAGCTCTTTGCAAAAGAGAGATATTGGCAAGGAAAAGCTGTCTTGTACCATTGCATTTTTCTCCCAAACGAAGGACACTAGAAAGAAAATTTTAAAGCCTCCTGTTAGGCCATCATCTACACGACATAGCCCTGAATTTTCCAATGCGCAGCTCTTTGCAAAAGAGAGATATTGGCAAGGAAAAGCTGTCTTGTACCATTGCATTTTTCTCCCAAACGAAGGACACTAGAAAGAAAATTTTAAAGCCTCCTGTTAGACCATCATCTACACGACATAGCCCTGAATTTTCCAATGCGCAGCTCTTTGCAAAAGAGAGATATTGGCAAGGAAAAGCTGTCTTGTACCTTTGCATTTTTCTCCCAAACGAAGGTCACTAGAAAGAAAATTTTAAAGCCTCCTGTTAGGCCATCATCTACACGACATAGCCCTGAATTTTCCAATGCGTAGCTCTTTGCAAAAGAGAGATATTGGCAAGGAAAAGCTGTCTTGTACCTTTGCATTTTTCTCCCAAACGAAGGACACTAGAATTACAATTTTAAAGCCTCCTGTTAGGCCATCATCTACACGACATAGCCCTGAATTTTCCAATGCGCAGCTCTTTGCAAAAGAGAGATATTGGCAAGGAAAAGCTGTCTTGTACCATTGCATTTTTCTCCCAAACGAAGGACACTAGAAAGAAAATTTTAAAGCCTCCTGTTAGACCATCATCTACACGGCATAGCCATGAATTTTCCAATGCGCAGCTCTTTGCAAAAGAGAGATATTGGCAAGGAAAAGCTGTCTTGTACCTTTGCATTTTTCTCCCAAACGAAGGACACTAGAATTAAAATTTTAAAGCCTCCTGTTAGGCCATCATCTACACGATATAGCCCTGAATTTTCCAATGCGCAGCTCTTTGCAAACGAGAGATATTGGCAAGGAAAAGCTGTCTTATACCTTTGCATTTTTCTCCCAAACGAAGGACACTAGAAAGAAAATTTTAAAGCCTCCTGTTAGGCCATCATCTACACGACATAGCCCTGAATTTTCCAATGCGCAGCTCTTTGCAAAAGAGAGATATTGGCAAGGAAATGCTGTATTGTACCATTGCATTTTTCTCCCAAACGAAGGACACTAGAAAGAAAATTTTAAAGCCTCCTGTTAGACCATCATCTACACGACATAGCCCTGAATTTTCCAATGCGCAGCTCTTTGCAAAAGAGAGATATTGGCAAGGAAAAGCTGTCTTGTACCATTGCATTTTTTTCCCAAACGAAGGACACTAGAAAGAAAATTTTAAAGCCTCCTGTTAGACCATCATCTACACGACATAGCCCTGAATTTTCCAATGCGCAGCTCTTTGCAAAAGAGAGATATTGGCAAGGAAAAGCTGTCTTGTACCATTGCATTTTTCTCCCAAACGAAGGACACTAGAAAGAAAATTTTAAAGCCTCCTGTTAGACCATCATCTACACGACATAGCCCTGAATTTTCCAATGCGTAGCTCTTTGCAAAAGAGAGATATTGGCAAGGAAAAGCTGTCTTGTACCTTTGCATTTTTCTCCCAAACGAAGGACACTAGAAAGAAAATTTTAAAGCCTCCTGTTAGGCCATCATCTACACGACATAGCCCTGAATTTTCCAATGCGCAGCTCTTTGCAAAAGAGAGATATTGGCAAGGAAAAGCTGTCTTGTACCATTGCATTTTTCTCCCAAACGAAGGACACTAGAAAGAAAATTTTAAAGCCTCCTGTTAGACCATCATCTACACGACATAGCCCTGAATTTTCCAATGCGCAGCTCTTTGCAAAAGAGAGATATTGGCAAGGAAAAGCTGTCTTGTACCTTTGCATTTTTCTCCCAAACGAAGGTCACTAGAAAGAAAATTTTAAAGCCTCCTGTTAGGCCATCATCTACACGACATAGCCCTGAATTTTCCAATGCGTAGCTCTTTGCAAAAGAGAGATATTGGCAAGGAAAAGCTGTCTTGTACCTTTGCATTTTTCTCCCAAACGAAGGACACTAGAATTACAATTTTAAAGCCTCCTGTTAGGCCATCATCTACACGACATAGCCCTGAATTTTCCAATGCGCAGCTCTTTGCAAAAGAGAGATATTGGCAAGGAAAAGCTGTCTTGTACCATTGCATTTTTCTCCCAAACGAAGGACACTAGAAAGAAAATTTTAAAGCCTCCTGTTAGACCATCATCTACATGGCATAGCCATGAATTTTCCAATGCGCAGCTCTTTGCAAAAGAGAGATATTGGCAAGGAAAAGCTGTCTTGTACCTTTGCATTTTTCTCCCAAACGAAGGACACTAGAATTAAAATTTTAAAGCCTCCTGTTAGGCCATCATCTACACGATATAGCCCTGAATTTTCCAATGCGCAGCTCTTTGCAAACGAGAGATATTGGCAAGGAAAAGCTGTCTTATACCTTTGCATTTTTCTCCCAAACGAAGGACACTAGAAAGAAAATTTTAAAGCCTCCTGTTAGGCCATCATCTACACGACATAGCCCTGAATTTTCCAATGCGCAGCTCTTTGCAAAAGAGAGATATTGGCAAGGAAAAGCTGTCTTGTACCATTGCATTTTTCTCCCAAACGAAGGACACTAGAAAGAAAATTTTAAAGCCTCCTGTTAGACCATCATCTACACGACATAGCCCTGAATTTTCCAATGCGCAGCTCTTTGCAAAAGAGAGATATTGGCAAGGAAAAGCTGTCTTGTACCTTTGCATTTTTCTCCCAAACGAAGGTCACTAGAAAGAAAATTTTAAAGCCTCCTGTTAGGCCATCATCTACACGACATAGCCCTGAATTTTCCAATGCGTAGCTCTTTGCAAAAGAGAGATATTGGCAAGGAAAAGCTGTCTTGTACCTTTGCATTTTTCTCCCAAACGAAGGACACTAGAATTACAATTTTAAAGCCTCCTGTTAGGCCATCATCTACACGACATAGCCCTGAATTTTCCAATGCGCAGCTCTTTGCAAAAGAGAGATATTGGCAAGGAAAAGCTGTCTTGTACCATTGCATTTTTCTCCCAAACGAAGGACACTAGAAAGAAAATTTTAAAGCCTCCTGTTAGACCATCATCTACATGGCATAGCCATGAATTTTCCAATGCGCAGCTCTTTGCAAAAGAGAGATATTGGCAAGGAAAAGCTGTCTTGTACCTTTGCATTTTTCTCCCAAACGAAGGACACTAGAATTAAAATTTTAAAGCCTCCTGTTAGGCCATCATCTACACGATATAGCCCTGAATTTTCCAATGCGCAGCTCTTTGCAAACGAGAGATATTGGCAAGGAAAAGCTGTCTTATACCTTTGCATTTTTCTCCCAAACGAAGGACACTAGAAAGAAAATTTTAAAGCCTCCTGTTAGGCCATCATCTACACGACATAGCCCTGAATTTTCCAATGCGCAGCTCTTTGCAAAAGAGAGATATTGGCAAGGAAAAGCTGTATTGTACCATTGCATTTTTCTCCCAAACGAAGGACACTAGAAAGAAAATTTTAAAGCCTCCTGTTAGACCATCATCTACACGACATAGCCCTGAATTTTCCAATGCGCAGCTCTTTGCAAAAGAGAGATATTGGCAAGGAAAAGCTGTCTTGTACCATTGCATTTTTTTCCCAAACGAAGGACACTAGAAAGAAAATTTTAAAGCCTCCTGTTAGACCATCATCTACACGACATAGCCCTGAATTTTCCAATGCGCAGCTCTTTGCAAAAGAGAGATATTGGCAAGGAAAAGCTGTCTTGTACCATTGCATTTTTCTCCCAAACGAAGGACACTAGAAAGAAAATTTTAAAGCCTCCTGTTAGACCATCATCTACACGACATAGCCCTGAATTTTCCAATGCGTAGCTCTTTGCAAAAGAGAGATATTGGCAAGGAAAAGCTGTCTTGTACCTTTGCATTTTTCTCCCAAACGAAGGACACTAGAAAGAAAATTTTAAAGCCTCCTGTTAGGCCATCATCTACACGACATAGCCCTGAATTTTCCAATGCGCAGCTCTTTGCAAAAGAGAGATATTGGCAAGGAAAAGCTGTCTTGTACCATTGCATTTTTCTCCCAAACGAAGGACACTAGAAAGAAAATTTTAAAGCCTCCTGTTAGACCATCATCTACACGGCATAGCCATGAATTTTCCAATGCGCAGCTCTTTGCAAAAGAGAGATATTGGCAAGGAAAAGCTGTATTGTACCATTGCATTTTTCTCCCAAACGAAGGACACTAGAAAGAAAATTTTAAAGCCTCCTGTTAGACCATCATCTACACGACATAGCCCTGAATTTTCCAATGCGCAGCTCTTTGCAAAAGAGAGATATTGGCAAGGAAAAGCTGTCTTGTACCATTGCATTTTTTTCCCAAACGAAGGACACTAGAAATAAAATTTTAAAGCCTCCTGTTAGGCCATCATCTACACGACATAGCCCTGAATTTTCCAATGCGCAGCTCTTTGCAAAAGAGAGATATTGGCAAGGAAAAGCTGTCTTGTACCATTGCATTTTTCTCCCAAACGAAGGACACTAGAAAGAAAATTTTAAAGCCTCCTGTTAGACCATCATCTACACGACATAGCCCTGAATTTTCCAATGCGCAGCTCTTTGCAAAAGAGAGATATTGGCAAGGAAAAGCTGTCTTGTACCATTGCATTTTTTTCCCAAACGAAGGACACTAGAAATAAAATTTTAAAGCCTCCTGTTAGGCCATCATCTACACGACATAGCCCTGAATTTTCCAATGCGCAGCTCTTTGCAAAAGAGAGATATTGGCAAGGAAAAGCTGTCTTGTACCATTGCATTTTTCTCCCAAACGAAGGACACTAGAAATAAAATTTTAAAGCCTCCTGTTAGACCAACATCTACACGGCATAGCCATGAATTTTCCAATGCGCAGCTCTTTGCAAAAGAGAGATATTGGCAAGGAAAAGCTGTCTTGTACCTTTGCATTTTTCTCCCAAACGAAGGTCACTAGAAAGAAAATTTTAAAGCCTCCTGTTAGGCCATCATCTACACGACATAGCCCTGAATTTTCCAATGCGCAGCTCTTTGCAAAAGAGAGATATTGGCAAGGAAAAGCTGTCTTGTACCATTGCATTTTTCTCCCAAACGAAGGACACTAGAAAGAAAATTTTAAAGCCTCCTGTTAGGCCATCATCTACACGACATAGCCCTGAATTTTCCAATGCGCAGCTCTTTGCAAAAGAGAGATATTGGCAAGGAAAAGCTGTCTTGTACCATTGCATTTTTCTCCCAAACGAAGGACACTAGAAAGAAAATTTTAAAGCCTCCTGTTAGACCATCATCTACACGGCATAGCCATGAATTTTCCAATGCGCAGCTCTTTGTAAAAGAGAGATATTGGCAAGGAAAAGCTGTCTTGTACCTTTGCATTTTTCTCCCAAACGAAGGACACTAGAATTAAAATTTTAAAGCCTCCTGTTAGGCCATCATCTACACGATATAGCCCTGAATTTTCCAATGCGCAGCTCTTTGCAAAATAGAGATATTGGCAAGGAAAAGCTGTCTTGTACCATTGCATTTTTCTCCCAAACGAAGGACACTAGAATGAAAATTTTAAAGCCTCCTGTTAGACCATCATCTACACGGCATAGCCATGAATTTTCCAATGCGCAGCTCTTTGCAAAAGAGAGATATTGGCAAGGAAAAGCTAACTTGTACCTTTGCATTTTTCTCCCAAACGAAGGACACTAGAAAGAAAATTTTAAAGCCTCCTGTTAGGCCATCATCTACACGACATAGCCCTGAATTTTCCAATGCGCAGCTCTTTGCAAAAGAGAGATATTGACAAGGAAAAGCTGTCTTGTACCATTGCATTTTTCTCCCAAACGAAGGACACTCGAAAGAAAATTTTAAAGCCTCCTGTTAGACCATCATCTACACGGCATAGCCATGAATTTTCCAATGCGCAGCTCTTTGCAAAAGAGAGATATTGGCAAGGAAAAGCTGTCTTGTACCTTTGCATTTTTCTCCCAAACGAAGGACACTAGAAAGAAAATTTTAAAGCCTCCTGTTAGGCCATCATCTACACGACATAGCCCTGAATTTTCCAATGCGCAGCTCTTTGCAAAAGAGAGATATTGGCAAGGAAAAGCTGTCTTGTACCTTTGCATTTTTCTCCCAAACGAAGGACACTAGAATTAAAATTTTAAAGCCTCCTGTTAGGCCATCATCTACACGACATAGCCCTGAATTTTCCAATGCGCAGCTCTTTGCAAAAGAGAGATATTGGCAAGGAAAAGCTGTCTTGTACCTTTGCATTTTTCTCCCAAACGAAGGTCACTAGAAAGAAAATTTTAAAGCCTCCTGTTAGACCATCATCTACACGGCATAGCCATGAATTTTCCAATGCGCAGCTCTTTGCAAAAGAGAGATATTGGCAAGGAAAAGCTGTCTTGTACCTTTGCATTTTTCTCCCAAACGAAGGACACTAGAAAGAAAATTTTAAAGCCTCCTGTTAGGCCATCATCTACACGACATAGCCCTGAATTTTCCAATGCGCAGCTCTTTGCAAAAGAGAGATATTGGCAAGGAAAAGCTGTCTTGTACCTTTGCATTTTTCTCCCAAACGAAGGACACTAGAAATAAAATTTTAAAGCCTCCTGTTAGGCCATCATCTACACGACATAGCCATGAATTTTCCAATGCGCAGCTCTTTGCAAAAGAGAGATATTGGCAAGGAAAAGCTGTCTTGTACCTTTGCATTTTTCTCCCAAACGAAGGTCACTAGAAAGAAAATTTTAAAGCCTCCTGTTAGGCCATCATCTACACGACATAGCCCTGAATTTTCCAATGCGCAGCTCTTTGCAAAAGAGAGATATTGGCAAGGAAAAGCTGTCTTGTACCATTGCATTTTTCTCCCAAACGAAGGACACTAGAAAGAAAATTTTAAAGCCTCCTGTTAGGCCATCATCTACACGACATAGCCCTGAATTTTCCAATGCGCAGCTCTTTGCAAAAGAGAGATATTGGCAAGGAAAAGCTGTCTTGTACCATTGCATTTTTCTCCCAAACGAAGGACACTAGAAAGAAAATTTTAAAGCCTCCTGTTAGACCATCATCTACACGGCATAGCCATGAATTTTCCAATGCGCAGCTCTTTGTAAAAGAGAGATATTGGCAAGGAAAAGCTGTCTTGTACCTTTGCATTTTTCTCCCAAACGAAGGACACTAGAATTAAAATTTTAAAGCCTCCTGTTAGGCCATCATCTACACGATATAGCCCTGAATTTTCCAATGCGCAGCTCTTTGCAAAATAGAGATATTGGCAAGGAAAAGCTGTCTTGTACCATTGCATTTTTCTCCCAAACGAAGGACACTAGAATGAAAATTTTAAAGCCTCCTGTTAGACCATCATCTACACGGCATAGCCATGAATTTTCCAATGCGCAGCTCTTTGCAAAAGAGAGATATTGGCAAGGAAAAGCTAACTTGTACCTTTGCATTTTTCTCCCAAACGAAGGACACTAGAAAGAAAATTTTAAAGCCTCCTGTTAGGCCATCATCTACACGACATAGCCCTGAATTTTCCAATGCGCAGCTCTTTGCAAAAGAGAGATATTGACAAGGAAAAGCTGTCTTGTACCATTGCATTTTTCTCCCAAACGAAGGACACTCGAAAGAAAATTTTAAAGCCTCCTGTTAGACCATCATCTACACGGCATAGCCATGAATTTTCCAATGCGCAGCTCTTTGCAAAAGAGAGATATTGGCAAGGAAAAGCTGTCTTGTACCTTTGCATTTTTCTCCCAAACGAAGGACACTAGAAAGAAAATTTTAAAGCCTCCTGTTAGGCCATCATCTACACGACATAGCCCTGAATTTTCCAATGCGCAGCTCTTTGCAAAAGAGAGATATTGGCAAGGAAAAGCTGTCTTGTACCTTTGCATTTTTCTCCCAAACGAAGGACACTAGAATTAAAATTTTAAAGCCTCCTGTTAGGCCATCATCTACACGACATAGCCCTGAATTTTCCAATGCGCAGCTCTTTGCAAAAGAGAGATATTGGCAAGGAAAAGCTGTCTTGTACCTTTGCATTTTTCTCCCAAACGAAGGTCACTAGAAAGAAAATTTTAAAGCCTCCTGTTAGGCTATCATCTACACGACATAGCCCTGAATTTTCCAATGCGTAGCTCTTTGCAAAAGAGAGATATTTGCAAGGAAAAGCTGTCTTGTACCTTTGCATTTTTCTCCCAAACGAAGGACACTAGAAAGAAAATTTTAAAGCCTCCGGTTAGGCCATCATCTACACGACATAGCCCTGAATTTTCCAATGCGCAGCTCTTTGCAAAAGAGAGATATTGGCAAGGAAAAGCTGTCTTGTACCATTGCATTTTTCTCCCAAACGAAGGACACTTGAAAGAAAATTTTAAAGCCTCCTGTTAGACCATCATCTACACGGCATAGCCATGAATTTTCCAATGCGCAGCTCTTTGCAAAAGAGAGATATTGGCAAGGAAAAGCTGTCTTGTACCATTGCATTTTTCTCCCAAACGAAGGACACTAGAAAGAAAATTTTAAAGCCTCCTGTTAGGCCATCATCTACACGACATAGCCCTGAATTTTCCAATGCGCAGCTCTTTGCAAAAGAGAGATATTGGCAAGGAAAAGCTGTCTTGTACCATTGCATTTTTCTCCCAAACGAAGGACACTAGAAAGAAAATTTTAAAGCCTCCTGTTAGACCATCATCTACACGACATAGCCCTGAATTTTCCAATGCGCAGCTCTTTGCAAAAGAGAGATATTGGCAAGGAAAAGCTGTCTTGTACCATTGCATTTTTCTCCCAAACGAAGGACACTAGAAGAAAATTTTAAAGCCTCCTGTTAGGCCATTATCTACACGACATAGCCCTGAATTTTCCAATGCGCAGCTCTTTGCAAAAGAGAGATATAGGCAAGGAAAAGCTGTCTTGTACCTTTGCATTTTTCTCCCAAACGAAGGACACTAGAATTAAAATTTTAAAGCCTCCTGTTAGGCCATCATCTACACGACATAGCCCTGAATTTTCCAATGCGCAGCTCTTTGCAAAAGAGAGATATTGGCAAGGAAAAGCTGTCTTGTACCATTGCATTTTTCTCCCAAACGAAGGACACTAGAAGAAAATTTTAAAGCCTCCTGTTAGGTCATCATCTACACGACATAGCCCTGAATTTTCCAATGCGCAGCTCTTTGCAAAAGAGAGATATTGGCAAGGAAAAGCTGTCTTGTACCTTTGCATTTTTCTCCCAAACGAAGGACACTAGAATTAAAATTTTAAAGCCTCCTGTTAGGCCATCATCTACACGACATAGCCCTGAATTTTCCAATGCGTAGCTCTTTGCAAAAGAGAGATATTGGCAAGGAAAAGCTGTCTTGTACCATTGCATTTTTCTCCCAAACGAAGGACACTAGAAAGAAAATTTTAAAGCCTTCTGTTAGGCCATCATCTACACGACATAGCCCTGAATTTTCCAATGCGCAGCTCTTTGCAAAAGAGAGATATTGGCAAGGAAAAGCTGTCTTGTACCTTTGCATTTTTCTCCCAAACGAAGGACACTAGAAAGAAAATTTTAAAGCCTCCTGTTAGGCCATCATCTACACGAAATAGCCCTGATTTTTCCAATGCGCAGCTCTTTGCAAAAGAGAGATATTGGCAAGGAAAAGCTGTCTTGTACCATTGCATTTTTCTCCCAAACGAAGGACACTAGAAAGAAAATTTTAAAGCCTCCTGTTAGGCCATCATCTACACGACATAGCCCTGAATTTTCCAATGCGCAGCTCTTTGCAAAAGAGAGATATTGGCAAGGAAAAGCTGTCTTGTACCTTTGCATTTTTCTCCCAAACGAAGGACACTAGAATTAAAATTTTAAAGCCTCCTGTTAGGGCATCATCTACACGACATAGCCCTGAATTTTCCAATGCGTAGCTCTTTGCAAAAGAGAGATATTGGCAAGGAAAAGCTGTCTTGTACCATTGCATTTTTCTCCCAAACGAAGGACACTAGAAAGAAAATTTTAAAGCCTCCTGTTAGGCCATCATCTACAAGACATAGCCCTGAATTTTCCAATGCGCAGCTCTTTGCAAAAGAGAGATATTGGCAAGGAAAAGCTGTCTTGTACCTTTGCATTTTTCTCCCAAACGAAGGACACTAGAAAGAAAATTTTAAAGCCTCCTGTTAGGCCATCATCTACACGAAATAGCCCTGATTTCTCCAATGCGCAGCTCTTTGCAAAAGAGAGATATTGGCAAGGAAAAGCTGTCTTGTACCATTGCATTTTTCTCCCAAACGAAGGACACTAGAAAGAAAATTTTAAAGCCTCCTGTTAGGCCATCATCTACACGACATAGCCCTGAATTTTCCAATGCGCAGCTCTTTGCAAAAGAGAGATATTGGCAAGGAAAAGCTGTCTTGTACCTTTGCATTTTTCTCCCAAACGAAGGTCACTAGAAAGAAAATTTTAAAGCCTCCTGTTAGGCCATCATCTACACGACATAGCCCTGAATTTTCCAATGCGTAGCTCTTTGCAAAAGAGAGATATTGGCAAGGAAAAGCTGTCTTGTACCATTGCATTTTTCTCCCAAACGAAGGACACTAGAAGAAAATTTTAAAGCCTCCTGTTAGGCCATCATCTACACGACATAGCCCTGAATTTTCCAATGCGCAGCTCTTTGCAAAAGAGAGATATTGGCAAGGAAAAGCTGTCTTGTACCTTTGCATTTTTCTCCCAAACGAAGGACACTAGAATTAAAATTTTAAAGCCTCCTGTTAGGCCATCATCTACACGACATAGCCCTCAATTTTCCAATGCGTAGCTCTTTGCAAAAGAGAGATATTGGCAAGGAAAAGCTGTCTTGTACCATTGCATTTTTCTCCCAAACGAAGGACACTAGAAAGAAAATTTTAAAGCCTCCTGTTAGGCCATCATCTACACGACATAGCCCTGAATTTTCCAATGCGCAGCTCTTTGCAAAAGAGAGATATTGGCAAGGAAAAGCTGTCTTGTACCTTTGCATTTTTCTCCCAAACGAAGGACACTAGAAAGAAAATTTTAAAGCCTCCTGTTAGGCCATCATCTACACGAAATAGCCCTGAATTTTCCAATGCGTAGCTCTTTGCAAAAGAGAGATATTGGCAAGGAAAAGCTGTCTTGTACCATTGCATATTTCTCCCAAACGAAGGACACTAGAATTAAAATTTTAAAGCCTCCTGTTAGGCCATCATCTACACGACATAGCCCTGAATTTTCCAATGCGCAGCTCTTTGCAAAAGAGAGATATTGGCAAGGAAAAGCTGTCTTGTACCATTGCATTTTTCTCCCAAACGAAGGTCACTAGAAAGAAAATTTTAAAGCCTCCTGTTAGGCCATCATCTACACGACATAGCCCTGAATTTTCCAATGCGTAGCTCTTTGCAAAAGAGAGATATTGGCAAGGAAAAGCTGTCTTGTACCATTGCATTTTTCTCCCAAACGAAGGTCACTAGAAAGAAAATTTTAAAGCCTCCTGTTAGGCCATCATCTACACGACATAGCCCGGAATTTTCCAATGCGTAGCTCTTTGCAAAAGAGAGATATTGGCAAGGAAAAGCTGTCTTGTACCATTGCATTTTTCTCCCAAACGAAGGACACTAGAAAGAAAATTTTAAAGCCTCCTGTTAGGCCATCATCTACAAGACATAGCTCTGAATTTCCCAATGCGCAGCTCTTTGCAAAAGAGAGATATTGGCAAGGAAAAGCTGTCTTGTACCTTTGCATTTTTCTCCCAAACGAAGGACACTAGAAAGAAAATTTTAAAGCCTCCTGTTAGGCCATCATCTACACGAAATAGCCCTGATTTCTCCAATGCGCAGCTCTTTGCAAAAGAGAGATATTGGCAAGGAAAAGCTGTCTTGTACCATTGCATTTTTCTCCCAAACGAAGGACACTAGAAAGAAAATTTTAAAGCCCCCTGTTAGGCCATCATCTACACGACATAGCCCTGAATTTTCCAATGCGCAGCTCTTTGCAAAAGAGAGATATTGGCAAGGAAAAGCTGTCTTGTACCTTTGCATTTTTCTCCCAAACGAAGGTCACTAGAAAGAAAATTTTAAAGCCTCCTGTTAGGCCATCATCTACACGACATAGCCCTGAATTTTCCAATGCGTAGCTCTTTGCAAAAGAGAGATATTGGCAAGGAAAAGCTGTCTTGTACCATTGCATTTTTCTCCCAAACGAAGGACACTAGAAGAAAATTTTAAAGCCTCCTGTTAGGCCATCATCTACACGACATAGCCCTGAATTTTCCAATGCGCAGCTCTTTGCAAAAGAGAGATATTGGCAAGGAAAAGCTGTCTTGTACCTTTGCATTTTTCTCCCAAACGAAGGACACTAGAATTAAAATTTTAAAGCCTCCTGTTAGGCCATCATCTACACGACATAGCCCTGAATTTTCCAATGCGTAGCTCTTTGCAAAAGAGAGATATTGGCAAGGAAAAGCTGTCTTGTACCATTGCATTTTTCTCCCAAACGAAGGACACTAGAAAGAAAATTTTAAAGCCTCCTGTTAGGCCATTATCTACACGACATAGCCCTAAATTTTCCAATGCGCAGCTCTTTGCAAAAGAGAGATATTGGCAAGGAAAAGCTGTCTTGTACCTTTGCATTTTTCTCCCAAACGAAGGACACTAGAAAGAAAATTTTAAAGCCTCCTGTTAGGCCATCATCTACACGAAATAGCCCTGAATTTTCCAATGCGTAGCTCTTTGCAAAAGAGAGATATTGGCAAGGAAAAGCTGTCTTGTACCATTGCATTTTTCTCCCAAACGAAGGACACTAGAAAGAAAATTTTAAAGCCTCCTGTTAGGCCATCATCTACACGACATAGCCCTGAATTTTCCAATGCGTAGCTCTTTGCAAAAGAGAGATATTGGCAAGGTAAAGCTGTCTTGTACCATTGCATATTTCTCCCAAACGAAGGACACTAGAATTAAAATTTTAAAGCCTCCTGTTAGGCCATCATCTACACGACATAGCCCTGAATTTTCCAATGCGCAGCTCTTTGCAAAAGAGAGATATTGGCAAGGAAAAGCTGTCTTGTACCATTGCATTTTTCTCCCAAACGAAGGTCACTAGAAAGAAAATTTTAAAGCCTCCTGTTAGGCCATCATCTACACGACATAGCCCTGAATTTTCCAATGCGTAGCTCTTTGCAAAAGAGAGATATTGGCAAGGAAAAGCTGTCTTGTACCATTGCATTTTTCTCCCAAACGAAGGTCACTAGAAAGAAAATTTTAAAGCCTCCTGTTAGGCCATCATCTACACGACATAGCCCGGAATTTTCCAATGCGTAGCTCTTTGCAAAAGAGAGATATTGGCAAGGAAAAGCTGTCTTGTACCTTTGCATTTTTCTCCCAAACGAAGGACACTAGAAAGAAAATTTTAAAGCCTCCTGTTAGGCCATCATCTACACGACATAGCCATGAATTTTCCAATGCGCAGCTCTTTGCAAAAGAGAGATATTGGCAAGGAAAAGCTAACTTGTACCTTTGCATTTTTCTCCCAAACGAAGGACACTAGAAAGAAAATTTTAAAGCCTCCTGTTAGGCCATCATCTACACGACATAGCCCTGAATTTTCCAATGCTTAGCTCTTTGCAAAAGAGAGATATTGGCAAGGAAAAGCTGTCTTGTACCATTGCATTTTTCTCCCAAACGAAGGACACTAGAAAGAAAATTTTAAAGCCTCCTGTTAGGCCATCATCTACACGACATAGCCCTGAATTTTCCAATGCGCAGCTCTTTGCAAAAGAGAGATATTGGCAAGGAAAAGCTGTCTTGTACCTTTGCATTTTTCTCCCAAACGAAGGACACTAGAAAGAAAATTTTAAAGCCTCCTGTTAGGCCATCATCTACACGACATAGCCATGAATTTTCCAATGCGCAGCTCTTTGCAAAAGAGAGATATTGGCAAGGAAAAGCTAACTTGTACCTTTGCATTTTTCTCCCAAACGAAGGACACTAGAAAGAAAATTTTAAAGCCTCCTGTTAGGCCATCATCTACACGACATAGCCCTGAATTTTCCAATGCGCAGCTCTTTGCAAAAGAGAGATATTGGCAAGGAAAAGCTGTCTTGTACCATTGCATTTTTCTCCCAAACGAAGGACACTAGAAAGAAAATGTTAAAGCCTCCTGTTAGACCATCATCTACACGACATAGCCCTGAATTTTCCAATGCGCAGCTCTTTGCAAAAGAGAGATATTGGCAAGGAAAAGCTGTCTTGTACCATTGCTTTTTTCTCCCAAACGAAGGACACTAGAAATAAAATTTTAAAGCCTCCTGTTAGACCAACATCTACACGGCATAGCCATGAATTTTCCAATGCGCAGCTCTTTGCAAAAGAGAGATATTGGCAAGGAAAAGCTGTCTTGTACCATTGCATTTTTCTCCCAAACGAAGGACACTAGAATTAAAATTTTAAAGCCTCCTGTTAGGCCATCATCTACACGATATAGCCCTGAATTTTCCAATGCGCAGCTCTTTGCAAACGAGAGATATTGGCAAGGAAAAGCTGTCTTATACCTTTGCATTTTTCTCCCAAACGAAGGACACTAGAAAGAAAATTTTAAAGCCTCCTGTTAGGCCATCATCTACACGACATAGCCCTGAATTTTCCAATGCGCAGCTCTTTGCAAAAGAGAGATATTGGCAAGGGAAAGCTGTCTTGTACCATTGCATTTTTCTCCCAAACGAAGGACACTAGAAAGAAAATTTTAAAGCCTCCTGTTAGACCATCATCTACACGACATAGCCCTGAATTTTCCAATGCGCAGCTCTTTGCAAAAGAGAGATATTGGCAAGGAAAAGCTGTCTTGTACCATTGCATTTTTCTCCCAAACGAAGGACACTAGAAAGAAAATTTTAAAGCCTCCTGTTAGGCCATCATCTACACGACATAGCCCTGAATTTTCCAATGCGCAGCTCTTTGCAAAAGAGAGATATTGGCAAGGAAAAGCTGTCTTGTACCTTTGCATTTTTCTCCCAAACGAAGGTCACTAGAAAGAAAATTTTAAAGCCTCCTGTTAGGCCATCATCTACTCGACATAGCCCTGAATTTTCCAATGCGTAGCTCTTTGCAAAAGAGAGATATTGGCAAGGAAAAGCTGTCTTGTACCATTGCATTTTTCTCCCAAACGAAGGTCACTAGAAAGAAAATTTTAAAGCCTCCTGTTAGGCCATCATCTACACGACATAGCCCTGAATTTTCCAATGCGTAGCTCTTTGCAAAAGAGAGATATTGGCAAGGAAAAGCTGTCTTGTACCATTGCATTTTTCTCCCAAACGAAGGTCACTAGAAAGAAAATTTTAAAGCCTCCTGTTAGGCCATCATCTACACGACATAGCCCTGAATTTTCCAAAGCGTAGCTCTTTGCAAAAGAGAGATATTGGCAAGGAAAAGCTGTCTTGTACCTTTGCATTTTTCTCCCAAACGAAGGACACTAGAAAGAAAATTTTAAAGCCTCCTGTTAGACCATCATCTACACGGCATAGCCATGAATTTTCCAATGCGCAGCTCTTTGCAAAAGAGAGATATTGGCAAGGAAAAGCTGTCTTGTACCTCTGCATTTTTCTCCCAAACGAAGGACACTAGAATTAAAATTTTAAAGCCTCATGTTAGGCCATCATCTACACGATATAGCCCTGAATTTTCCAATGCGCAGCTCTTTGCAAAAGAGAGATATTGGCAAGGAAAAGCTGTCTTGTACCTCTGCATTTTTCTCCCAAACGAAGGTCACTAGAAAGAAAATTTTAAAGCCTCCAGTTAAGCCATCATCTACACGACATAGCCCTGAATTTTCCAATGCGCAGCTCTTTGCAAAAGAGAGATATTGGCAAGGAAAAGCTGTCTTGTACCTTTGCATTTTTCTCCCAAACGAAGGACACTAGAAAGAAAATTGTAAAGCCTCCTGTTAGGCCATCATCTACACGACATAGCCCTGAATTTTCCAATGCTTAGCTCTTTGCAAAAGAGAGATATTGGCAAGGAAAAGCTGTCTTGTACCATTGCATTTTTCTCCCAAACGAAGGACACTAGAAAGAAAATTTTAAAGCCTCCTGTTAGGCCATCATCTACACGACATAGCCCTGAATTTTCCAATGCGCAGCTCTTTGCAAAAGAGAGATATTGGCAAGGAAAAGCTGTCTTGTACCTTTGCATTTTTCTCCCAAACGAAGGACACTAGAAAGAAAATTTTAAAGCCTCCTGTTAGGCCATCATCTACACGACATAGCCATGAATTTTCCAATGCGCAGCTCTTTGCAAAAGAGAGATATTGGCAAGGAAAAGCTAACTTGTACCTTTGCATTTTTCTCCCAAACGAAGGACACTAGAAAGAAAATTTTAAAGCCTCCTGTTAGGCCATCATCTACACGACATAGCCCTGAATTTTCCAATGCGCAGCTCTTTGCAAAAGAGAGATATTGGCAAGGAAAAGCTGCGCATTGGAAAATTCATGGCTATGCCGTGTAGATGATGGTCTAACAGGAGGCTTTAAAATTTTCTTTCTAGTGTCCTTCGTTTGGGAGAAAAATGCAATGGTACAAGACAGCTTTTCCTTGCCAATATCTCTCTTTTGCAAAGAGCTGCGCATTGGAAAATTCAGGGCTATGTCGTGTAGATGATGATCTAACAGGAGGCTTTAAAATTTTCTTTCTATTGTCCTTCGTTTGGGAGAAAAATGCAATGGTACAATACAGTTTTCCTTGCCAATATCTCTCTTTTGCAAAGAGCTGCGCATTGGAAAATTCAGGGCTATGTCGTGTAGATGATGGTCTAACAGGAGGCTTTAAAATTTTCTTTCTAGTGTCCTTCGTTTGGGAGAAAAATGCAATGGTACAAGACAGCTTTTCCTTGCCAATATCTCTCTTTTGCAAAGAGCTGCGCATTGGAAAATTCAGGGCTATGTCGTGTAGATGATGGCCTAACAGGAGGCTTTAAAATTTTCTTTCTAGTGTCCTTCGTTTGGGAGAAAAATGCAATGGTACAAGACAGCTTTTCCTTGCCAATATCTCTCTTTTGCAAAGAGCTACGCATTGGAAAATTCAGGGCTATTTCGTGTAGATGATGGCCTAACAGGAGATGATGGCCTAACAGGAGGCTTTAAAATTTTCTTTCTAGTGTCCTTCGTTTGGGAGAAAAATGCAAAGGTACAAGACAGCTTTTCCTTGCCAATATCTCTCTTTTGCAAAGAGCTGCGCATTGGAAAATTCAGGGCTATGTCGTGTAGATGATGGCCTAACAGGAGGCTTAAAAATTTTCTTTCTAGTGTCCTTCGTTTGGGAGAAAAATGCAATGGTACAAGACAGCTTTTCCTTGCCAATATCTCTCTTTTGCAAAGAGCTACGCATTGGAAAATTCAGGGCTATGTCGTGTAGATGATGGCCTAACAGGAGGCTTTAAAATTTTCTTTCTAGTGTCCTTCGTTTGGGAGAAAAATGCAATGGTACAAGACAGCTTTTCCTTGCCAATATCTCTCTTTTGCAAAGAGCTGCGCATTGGAAAATTCAGGGCTATGTCGTGTAGATGATGGCCTAACAGGAGGCTTTAAAATTTTCTTTCTAGTGTCCTTCGTTTGGGAGAAAAATGCAATGGTACAAGACAGCTTTTCCTTGCCAATATCTCTCTTTTGCAAAGAGCTGCGTATTGGAAAATTCAGGGCTATTTCGTGTAGATGATGGCCTAACAGGAGGCTTTACAATTTTCTTTCTAGTGTCCTTCGTTTGGGAGAAAAATGCAAAGGTACAAGACAGCTTTTCCTTGCCAATATCTCTCTTTTGCAAAGAGCTACGCATTGGAAAATTCAGGGCTATGTCGTGTAGATGATGGCCTAACAGGAGGCTTTAAAATTTTCTTTCTAGTGTCCTTCGTTTGGGAGAAAAATGCAATGGTACAAGACAGCTTTTCCTTGCCAATATCTCTCTTTTGCAAAGAGCTACGCATTGGAATATTCAGGGCTATGTCGTGTAGATGATGGCCTAACAGGAGGCTTTAAAATTTTCTTTCTAGTGACCTTCGTTTGGGAGAAAAATGCAATGGTACAAGACAGCTTTTCCTTGCCAATATCTCTCTTTTGCAAAGAGCTGCGCATTGGAAAATTCAGGGCTATGTCGTGTAGATGATGGCCTAACAGGAGGCTTTAAAATTTTAATTCTAGTGTCCTTCGTTTGGGAGAAATATGCAATGGTACAAGACAGCTTTACCATGCCAATATCTCTCTTTTGCAAAGAGCTACGCATTGGAAAATTCAGGGCTATGTCGTGTAGATGATGGCCTAACAGGAGGCTTTAAAATTTTCTTTCTAGTGACCTTCGTTTGGGAGAAAAATGCAAAGGTACAAGACAGCTTTTCCTTGCCAATATCTCTCTTTTGCAAAGAGCTGCGCATTGGAAAATTCAGGGCTATGTCGTGTAGATGATGGCTTAACTGGAGGCTTTAAAATTTTCTTTCTAGTGACCTTCGTTTGGGAGAAAAATGCAGAGGTACAAGACAGCTTTTCCTTGCCAATATCTCTCTTTTGCAAAGAGCTGCGCATTGGAAAATTCAGGGCTATATCGTGTAGATGATGGCCTAACATGAGGCTTTAAAATTTTAATTCTAGTGTCCTTCGTTTGGGAGAAAAATGCAGAGGTACAAGACAGCTTTTCCTTGCCAATATCTCTCTTTTGCAAAGAGCTGCGCATTGGAAAATTCATGGCTATGCCGTGTAGATGATGGTCTAACAGGAGGCTTTAAAATTTTCTTTCTAGTGTCCTTCGTTTGGGAGAAAAATGCAAAGGTACAAGACAGCTTTTCCTTGCCAATATCTCTCTTTTGCAAAGAGCTACGCTTTGGAAAATTCAGGGCTATGTCGTGTAGATGATGGCCTAACAGGAGGCTTTAAAATTTTCTTTCTAGTGACCTTCGTTTGGGAGAAAAATGCAATGGTACAAGACAGCTTTTCCTTGCCAATATCTCTCTTTTGCAAAGAGCTACGCATTGGAAAATTCAGGGCTATGTCGTGTAGATGATGGCCTAACAGGAGGCTTTAAAATTTTCTTTCTAGTGACCTTCGTTTGGGAGAAAAATGCAATGGTACAAGACAGCTTTTCCTTGCCAATATCTCTCTTTTGCAAAGAGCTACGCATTGGAAAATTCAGGGCTATGTCGAGTAGATGATGGCCTAACAGGAGGCTTTAAAATTTTCTTTCTAGTGACCTTCGTTTGGGAGAAAAATGCAAAGGTACAAGACAGCTTTTCCTTGCCAATATCTCTCTTTTGCAAAGAGCTGCGCATTGGAAAATTCAGGGCTATGTCGTGTAGATGATGGCCTAACAGGAGGCTTTAAAATTTTCTTTCTAGTGTCCTTCGTTTGGGAGAAAAATGCAATGGTACAAGACAGCTTTTCCTTGCCAATATCTCTCTTTTGCAAAGAGCTGCGCATTGGAAAATTCAGGGCTATGTCGTGTAGATGATGGTCTAACAGGAGGCTTTAAAATTTTCTTTCTAGTGTCCTTCGTTTGGGAGAAAAATGCAATGGTACAAGACAGCTTTCCCTTGCCAATATCTCTCTTTTGCAAAGAGCTGCGCATTGGAAAATTCAGGGCTATGTCGTGTAGATGATGGCCTAACAGGAGGCTTTAAAATTTTCTTTCTAGTGTCCTTCGTTTGGGAGAAAAATGCAAAGGTATAAGACAGCTTTTCCTTGCCAATATCTCTCGTTTGCAAAGAGCTGCGCATTGGAAAATTCAGGGCTATATCGTGTAGATGATGGCCTAACAGGAGGCTTTAAAATTTTAATTCTAGTGTCCTTCGTTTGGGAGAAAAATGCAATGGTACAAGACAGCTTTTCCTTGCCAATATCTCTCTTTTGCAAAGAGCTGCGCATTGGAAAATTCATGGCTATGCCGTGTAGATGTTGGTCTAACAGGAGGCTTTAAAATTTTATTTCTAGTGTCCTTCGTTTGGGAGAAAAAAGCAATGGTACAAGACAGCTTTTCCTTGCCAATATCTCTCTTTTGCAAAGAGCTGCGCATTGGAAAATTCAGGGCTATGTCGTGTAGATGATGGTCTAACAGGAGGCTTTAAAATTTTCTTTCTAGTGTCCTTCGTTTGGGAGAAAAATGCAATGGTACAAGACAGCTTTTCCTTGCCAATATCTCTCTTTTGCAAAGAGCTGCGCATTGGAAAATTCAGGGCTATGTCGTGTAGATGATGGCCTAACAGGAGGCTTTAAAATTTTCTTTCTAGTGTCCTTCGTTTGGGAGAAAAATGCAAAGGTACAAGTTAGCTTTTCCTTGCCAATATCTCTCTTTTGCAAAGAGCTGCGCATTGGAAAATTCATGGCTATGTCGTGTAGATGATGGCCTAACAGGAGGCTTTAAAATTTTCTTTCTAGTGTCCTTCGTTTGGGAGAAAAATGCAAAGGTACAAGACAGCTTTTCCTTGCCAATATCTCTCTTTTGCAAAGAGCTGCGCATTGGAAAATTCAGGGCTATGTCGTGTAGATGATGGCCTAACAGGAGGCTTTAAAATTTTCTTTCTAGTGTCCTTCGTTTGGGAGAAAAATGCAATGGTACAAGACAGCTTTTCCTTGCCAATATCTCTCTTTTGCAAAGAGCTAAGCATTGGAAAATTCAGGGCTATGTCGTGTAGATGATGGCCTAACAGGAGGCTTTAAAATTTTCTTTCTAGTGTCCTTCGTTTGGGAGAAAAATGCAAAGGTACAAGTTAGCTTTTCCTTGCCAATATCTCTCTTTTGCAAAGAGCTGCGCATTGGAAAATTCATGGCTATGTCGTGTAGATGATGGCCTAACAGGAGGCTTTAAAATTTTCTTTCTAGTGTCCTTCGTTTGGGAGAAAAATGCAAAGGTACAAGACAGCTTTTCCTTGCCAATATCTCTCTTTTGCAAAGAGCTACGCATTGGAAAATTCCGGGCTATGTCGTGTAGATGATGGCCTAACAGGAGGCTTTAAAATTTTCTTTCTAGTGACCTTCGTTTGGGAGAAAAATGCAATGGTACAAGACAGCTTTTCCTTGCCAATATCTCTCTTTTGCAAAGAGCTACGCATTGGAAAATTCAGGGCTATGTCGTGTAGATGATGGCCTAACAGGAGGCTTTAAAATTTTCTTTCTAGTGACCTTCGTTTGGGAGAAAAATGCAATGGTACAAGACAGCTTTTCCTTGCCAATATCTCTCTTTTGCAAAGAGCTGCGCATTGGAAAATTCAGGGCTATGTCGTGTAGATGATGGCCTAACAGGAGGCTTTAAAATTTTAATTCTAGTGTCCTTCGTTTGGGAGAAATATGCAATGGTACAAGACAGCTTTACCTTGCCAATATCTCTCTTTTGCAAAGAGCTACGCATTGGAAAATTCAGGGCTATGTCGTGTAGATGATGGCCTAACAGGAGGCTTTAAAATTTTCTTTCTAGTGTCCTTCGTTTGGGAGAAAAATGCAATGGTACAAGACAGCTTTTCCTTGCCAATATCTCTCTTTTGCAAAGAGCTACGCATTGGAAAATTCAGGGCTATTTCGTGTAGATGATGGCCTAACAGGAGGCTTTAAAATTTTCTTTCTAGTGTCCTTCGTTTGGGAGAAAAATGCAAAGGTACAAGACAGCTTTTCCTTGCCAATATCTCTCTTTTGCAAAGAGCTGCGCATTGGAAAATTTAGGGCTATGTCGTGTAGATAATGGCCTAACAGGAGGCTTTAAAATTTTCTTTCTAGTGTCCTTCGTTTGGGAGAAAAATGCAATGGTACAAGACAGCTTTTCCTTGCCAATATCTCTCTTTTGCAAAGAGCTACGCATTGGAAAATTCAGGGCTATGTCGTGTAGATGATGGCCTAACAGGAGGCTTTAAAATTTTAATTCTAGTGTCCTTCGTTTGGGAGAAAAATGCAAAGGTACAAGACAGCTTTTCCTTGCCAATATCTCTCTTTTGCAAAGAGCTGCGCATTGGAAAATTCAGGGCTATGTCGTGTAGATGATGGCCTAACAGGAGGCTTTAAAATTTTCTTCTAGTGTCCTTCGTTTGGGAGAAAAATGCAATGGTACAAGACAGCTTTTCCTTGCCAATATCTCTCTTTTGCAAAGAGCTACGCATTGGAAAATTCAGGGCTATGTCGTGTAGATGATGGCCTAACAGGAGGCTTTAAAATTTTCTTTCTAGTGACCTTCGTTTGGGAGAAAAATGCAAAGGTACAAGACAGCTTTTCCTTGCCAATATCTCTCTTTTGCAAAGAGCTGCGCATTGGAAAATTCAGGGCTATGTCGTGTAGATGATGGCCTAACAGGGGGCTTTAAAATTTTCTTTCTAGTGTCCTTCGTTTGGGAGAAAAATGCAATGGTACAAGACAGCTTTTCCTTGCCAATATCTCTCTTTTGCAAAGAGCTGCGCATTGGAGAAATCAGGGCTATTTCGTGTAGATGATGGCCTAACAGGAGGCTTTAAAATTTTCTTTCTAGTGTCCTTCGTTTGGGAGAAAAATGCAAAGGTACAAGACAGCTTTTCCTTGCCAATATCTCTCTTTTGCAAAGAGCTGCGCATTGGGAAATTCAGGGCTATGTCTTGTAGATGATGGCCTAACAGGAGGCTTTAAAATTTTCTTTCTAGTGTCCTTCGTTTGGGAGAAAAATGCAATGGTACAAGACAGCTTTTCCTTGCCAATATCTCTCTTTTGCAAAGAGCTACGCATTGGAAAATTCCGGGCTATGTCGTGTAGATGATGGCCTAACAGGAGGCTTTAAAATTTTCTTTCTAGTGACCTTCGTTTGGGAGAAAAATGCAATGGTACAAGACAGCTTTTCCTTGCCAATATCTCTCTTTTGCAAAGAGCTACGCATTGGAAAATTCAGGGCTATGTCGTGTAGATGATGGCCTAACAGGAGGCTTTAAAATTTTCTTTCTAGTGACCTTCGTTTGGGAGAAAAATGCAATGGTACAAGACAGCTTTTCCTTGCCAATATCTCTCTTTTGCAAAGAGCTGCGCATTGGAAAATTCAGGGCTATGTCGTGTAGATGATGGCCTAACAGGAGGCTTTAAAATTTTAATTCTAGTGTCCTTCGTTTGGGAGAAATATGCAATGGTACAAGACAGCTTTTCCTTGCCAATATCTCTCTTTTGCAAAGAGCTACGCATTGGAAAATTCAGGGCTATTTCGTGTAGATGATGGCCTAACAGGAGGCTTTAAAATTTTCTTTCTAGTGTCCTTCGTTTGGGAGAAAAATGCAAAGGTACAAGACAGCTTTTCCTTGCCAATATCTCTCTTTTGCAAAGAGCTGCGCATTGGAAAATTCAGGGCTATGTCGTGTAGATGATGGCCTAACAGGAGGCTTTAAAATTTTCTTCTAGTGTCCTTCGTTTGGGAGAAAAATGCAATGGTACAAGACAGCTTTTCCTTGCCAATATCTCTCTTTTGCAAAGAGCTACGCATTGGAAAATTCAGGGCTATGTCGTGTAGATGATGGCCTAACAGGAGGCTTTAAAATTTTCTTTCTAGTGTCCTTCGTTTGGGAGAAAAATGCAATGGTACAAGACAGCTTTTCCTTGCCAATATCTCTCTTTTGCAAAGAGCTACGCATTGGAAAATTGAGGGCTATGTCGTGTAGATGATGGCCTAACAGGAGGCTTTAAAATTTTAATTCTAGTGTCCTTCGTTTGGGAGAAAAATGCAAAGGTACAAGACAGCTTTTCCTTGCCAATATCTCTCTTTTGCAAAGAGCTGCGCATTGGAAAATTCAGGGCTATGTCGTGTAGATGATGGCCTAACAGGAGGCTTTAAAATTTTCTTCTAGTGTCCTTCGTTTGGGAGAAAAATGCAATGGTACAAGACAGCTTTTCCTTGCCAATATCTCTCTTTTGCAAAGAGCTACGCATTGGAAAATTCAGGGCTATGTCGTGTAGATGATGGCCTAACAGGAGGCTTTAAAATTTTCTTTCTAGTGACCTTCGTTTGGGAGAAAAATGCAAAGGTACAAGACAGCTTTTCCTTGCCAATATCTCTCTTTTGCAAAGAGCTGCGCATTGGAAAATTCAGGGCTATGTCGTGTAGATGATGGCCTAACAGGAGGCTTTAAAATTTTCTTTCTAGTGTCCTTCGTTTGGGAGAAAAATGCAATGGTACAAGACAGCTTTTCCTTGCCAATATCTCTCTTTTGCAAAGAGCTACGCATTGGAAAATTCCGGGCTATGTCGTGTAGATGATGGCCTAACAGGAGGCTTTAAAATTTTCTTTCTAGTGACCTTCGTTTGGGAGAAAAATGCAATGGTACAAGACAGCTTTTCCTTGCCAATATCTCTCTTTTGCAAAGAGCTACGCATTGGAAAATTCAGGGCTATGTCGTGTAGATGATGGCCTAACAGGAGGCTTTAAAATTTTCTTTCTAGTGACCTTCGTTTGGGAGAAAAATGCAATGGTACAAGACAGCTTTTCCTTGCCAATATCTCTCTTTTGCAAAGAGCTGCGCATTGGAAAATTCAGGGCTATGTCGTGTAGATGATGGCCTAACAGGAGGCTTTAAAATTTTAATTCTAGTGTCCTTCGTTTGGGAGAAATATGCAATGGTACAAGACAGCTTTTCCTTGCCAATATCTCTCTTTTGCAAAGAGCTACGCATTGGAAAATTCAGGGCTATTTCGTGTAGATGATGGCCTAACAGGAGGCTTTAAAATTTTCTTTCTAGTGTCCTTCGTTTGGGAGAAAAATGCAAAGGTACAAGACAGCTTTTCCTTGCCAATATCTCTCTTTTGCAAAGAGCTGCGCATTGGAAAATTCAGGGCTATGTCGTGTAGATGATGGCCTAACAGGAGGCTTTAAAATTTTCTTCTAGTGTCCTTCGTTTGGGAGAAAAATGCAATGGTACAAGACAGCTTTTCCTTGCCAATATCTCTCTTTTGCAAAGAGCTACGCATTGGAAAATTCAGGGCTATGTCGTGTAGATGATGGCCTAACAGGAGGCTTTAAAATTTTCTTTCTAGTGTCCTTCGTTTGGGAGAAAAATGCAATGGTACAAGACAGCTTTTCCTTGCCAATATCTCTCTTTTGCAAAGAGCTACGCATTGGAAAATTGAGGGCTATGTCGTGTAGATGATGGCCTAACAGGAGGCTTTAAAATTTTAATTCTAGTGTCCTTCGTTTGGGAGAAAAATGCAAAGGTACAAGACAGCTTTTCCTTGCCAATATCTCTCTTTTGCAAAGAGCTGCGCATTGGAAAATTCAGGGCTATGTCGTGTAGATGATGGCCTAACAGGAGGCTTTAAAATTTTCTTCTAGTGTCCTTCGTTTGGGAGAAAAATGCAATGGTACAAGACAGCTTTTCCTTGCCAATATCTCTCTTTTGCAAAGAGCTACGCATTGGAAAATTCAGGGCTATGTCGTGTAGATGATGGCCTAACAGGAGGCTTTAAAATTTTCTTTCTAGTGACCTTCGTTTGGGAGAAAAATGCAAAGGTACAAGACAGCTTTTCCTTGCCAATATCTCTCTTTTGCAAAGAGCTGCGCATTGGAAAATTCAGGGCTATGTCGTGTAGATGATGGCCTAACAGGAGGCTTTAAAATTTTCTTTCTAGTGTCCTTCGTTTGGGAGAAAAATGCAATGGTACAAGACAGCTTTTCCTTGCCAATATCTCTCTTTTGCAAAGAGCTGCGCATTGGAGAAATCAGGGCTATTTCGTGTAGATGATGGCCTAACAGGAGGCTTTAAAATTTTCTTTCTAGTGTCCTTCGTTTGGGAGAAAAATGCAAAGGTACAAGACAGCTTTTCCTTGCCAATATCTCTCTTTTGCAAAGAGCTGCGCATTGGAAAATTCAGGGCTATGTCTTGTAGATGATGGCCTAACAGGAGGCTTTAAAATTTTCTTTCTAGTGTCCTTCGTTTGGGAGAAAAATGCAATGGTACAAGACAGCTTTTCCTTGCCAATATCTCTCTTTTGCAAAGAGCTACGCATTGGAAAATTCAGGGCTATGTCGTGTAGATGATGCCCTAACAGGAGGCTTTAAAATTTTAATTCTAGTGTCCTTCGTTTGGGAGAAAAATGCAAAGGTACAAGACAGCTTTTCCTTGCCAATATCTCTCTTTTGCAAAGAGCTGCGCATTGGAAAATTCAGGGCTATGTCGTGTAGATGATGGCCTAACAGGAGGCTTTAAAATTTTCTTTCTAGTGTCCTTCGTTTGGGAGAAAAATGCAATGGTACAAGACAGCTTTTCCTTGCCAATATCTCTCTTTTGCAAAGAGCTGCGCATTGGAAAAATCAGGGCTATTTCGTGTAGATGATGGCCTAACAGGAGGCTTTAAAATTTTCTTTCTAGTGTCCTTCGTTTGGGAGAAAAATGCAAAGGTACAAGACAGCTTTTCCTTGCCAATATCTCTCTTTTGCAAAGAGCTGCGCATTGGAAAATTCAGGGCTATGTCGTGTAGATGATGGCCTAACAGAAGGCTTTAAAATTTTCTTTCTAGTGTCCTTCGTTTGGGAGAAAAATGCAATGGTACAAGACAGCTTTTCCTTGCCAATATCTCTCTTTTGCAAAGAGCTACGCATTGGAAAATTCAGGGCTATGTCGTGTAGATGATGGCCTAACAGGAGGCTTTAAAATTTTAATTCTAGTGTCCTTCGTTTGGGAGAAAAATGCAAAGGTACAAGACAGCTTTTCCTTGCCAATATCTCTCTTTTGCAAAGAGCTGCGCATTGGAAAATTCAGGGCTATGTCGTGTAGATGATGACCTAACAGGAGGCTTTAAAATTTTCTTCTAGTGTCCTTCGTTTGGGAGAAAAATGCAATGGTACAAGACAGCTTTTCCTTGCCAATATCTCTCTTTTGCAAAGAGCTGCGCATTGGAAAATTCAGGGCTATGTCGTGTAGATGATGGCCTAACAGGAGGCTTTAAAATTTTAATTCTAGTGTCCTTCGTTTGGGAGAAAAATGCAAAGGTACAAGACAGCTTTTCCTTGCCTATATCTCTCTTTTGCAAAGAGCTGCGCATTGGAAAATTCAGGGCTATGTCGTGTAGATAATGGCCTAACAGGAGGCTTTAAAATTTTCTTCTAGTGTCCTTCGTTTGGGAGAAAAATGCAATGGTACAAGACAGCTTTTCCTTGCCAATATCTCTCTTTTGCAAAGAGCTGCGCATTGGAAAATTCAGGGCTATGTCGTGTAGATGATGGTCTAACAGGAGGCTTTAAAATTTTCTTTCTAGTGTCCTTCGTTTGGGAGAAAAATGCAATGGTACAAGACAGCTTTTCCTTGCCAATATCTCTCTTTTGCAAAGAGCTGCGCATTGGAAAATTCAGGGCTATGTCGTGTAGATGATGGCCTAACAGGAGGCTTTAAAATTTTCTTTCTAGTGTCCTTCGTTTGGGAGAAAAATGCAATGGTACAAGACAGCTTTTCCTTGCCAATATCTCTCTTTTGCAAAGAGCTGCGCATTGGAAAATTCATGGCTATGCCGTGTAGATGATGGTCTAACAGGAGGCTTTAAAATTTTCTTTCAAGTGTCCTTCGTTTGGGAGAAAAATGCAATGGTACAAGACAGCTTTTCCTTGCCAATATCTCTCTTTTGCAAAGAGCTGCGCATTGGAAAATTCAGGGCTATGTCGTGTAGATGATGGCCTAACCGGAGGCTTTAAAATTTTCTTTCTAGTGTCCTTCGTTTGGGAGAAAAATGCAAAGGTACAAGACAGCTTTTCCTTGCAAATATCTCTCTTTTGCAAAGAGCTACGCATTGGAAAATTCAGGGCTATGTCGTGTAGATGATAGCCTAACAGGAGGCTTTAAAATTTTCTTTCTAGTGACCTTCGTTTGGGAGAAAAATGCAAAGGTACAAGACAGCTTTTCCTTGCCAATATCTCTCTTTTGCAAAGAGCTGCGCATTGGAAAATTCAGGGCTATGTCGTGTAGATGATGGCCTAACAGGAGGCTTTAAAATTTTAATTCTAGTGTCCTTCGTTTGGGAGAAAAATGCAAAGGTACAAGACAGCTTTTCCTTGCCAATATCTCTCTTTTGCAAAGAGCTGCGCATTGGAAAATTCAGGGCTATGTCGTGTAGATGATGGCCTAACAGGAGGCTTTAAAATTTTCTTTCTAGTGTCCTTCGTTTGGGAGAAAAATGCAAAGGTACAAGACAGCTTTTCCTTGCCAATATCTCTCTTTTGCAAAGAGCTGCGCATTGGAAAATTCATGGCTATGCCGTGTAGATGATGGTCTAACAGGAGGCTTTAAAATTTTCTTTCGAGTGTCCTTCGTTTGGGAGAAAAATGCAATGGTACAAGACAGCTTTTCCTTGCCAATATCTCTCTTTTGCAAAGAGCTGCGCATTGGAAAATTCAGGGCTATGTCGTGTAGATGATGGCCTAACAGGAGGCTTTAAAATTTTCTTTCTAGTGTCCTTCGTTTGGGAGAAAAATGCAAAGGTACAAGTTAGCTTTTCCTTGCCAATATCTCTCTTTTGCAAAGAGCTGCGCATTGGAAAATTCATGGCTATGCCGTGTAGATGATGGTCTAACAGGAGGCTTTAAAATTTTCATTCTAGTGTCCTTCGTTTGGGAGAAAAATGCAATGGTACAAGACAGCTTTTCCTTGCCAATATCTCTATTTTGCAAAGAGCTGCGCATTGGAAAATTCAGGGCTATATCGTGTAGATGATGGCCTAACAGGAGGCTTTAAAATTTTAATTCTAGTGTCCTTCGTTTGGGAGAAAAATGCAAAGGTACAAGACAGCTTTTCCTTGCCAATATCTCTCTTTTACAAAGAGCTGCGCATTGGAAAATTCATGGCTATGCCGTGTAGATGATGGTCTAACAGGAGGCTTTAAAATTTTCTTTCTAGTGTCCTTCGTTTGGGAGAAAAATGCAATGGTACAAGACAGCTTTTCCTTGCCAATATCTCTCTTTTGCAAAGAGCTGCGCATTGGAAAATTCAGGGCTATGTCGTGTAGATGATGGCCTAACAGGAGGCTTTAAAATTTTCTTTCTAGTGTCCTTCGTTTGGGAGAAAAATGCAATGGTACAAGACAGCTTTTCCTTGCCAATATCTCTCTTTTGCAAAGAGCTGCGCATTGGAAAATTCAGGGCTATGTCGTGTAGATGATGGCCTAACAGGAGGCTTTAATATTTTCTTTCTAGTGACCTTCGTTTGGGAGAAAAATGCAAAGGTACAAGACAGCTTTTCCTTGCCAATATCTCTCTTTTGCAAAGAGCTGCGCATTGGAAAATTCATGGCTATGCCGTGTAGATGTTGGTCTAACAGGAGGCTTTAAAATTTTATTTCTAGTGTCCTTCGTTTGGGAGAAAAATGCAATGGTACAAGACAGCTTTTCCTTGCCAATATCTCTCTTTTGCAAAGAGCTGCGCATTGGAAAATTCAGGGCTATGTCGTGTAGATGATGGCCTAACAGGAGGCTTTAAAATTTTATTTCTAGTGTCCTTCGTTTGGGAAAAAAATGCAATGGTACAAGACAGCTTTTCCTTGCCAATATCTCTCTTTTGCAAAGAGCTGCGCATTGGAAAATTCAGGGCTATGTCGTGTAGATGATGGTCTAACAGGAGGCTTTAAAATTTTCTTTCTAGTGTCCTTCGTTTGGGAGAAAAATGCAATGGTACAAGACAGCTTTTCCTTGCCAATATCTCTCTTTTGCAAAGAGCTGCGCATTGGAAAATTCAGGGCTATGTCGTGTAGATGATGGCCTAACAGGAGGCTTTAAAATTTTATTTCTAGTGTCCTTCGTTTGGGAAAAAAATGCAATGGTACAAGACAGCTTTTCCTTGCCAATATCTCTCTTTTGCAAAGAGCTGCGCATTGGAAAATTCAGGGCTATGTCGTGTAGATGATGGTCTAACAGGAGGCTTTAAAATTTTCTTTCTAGTGTCCTTCGTTTGGGAGAAAAATGCAATGGTACAATACAGCTTTTCCTTGCCAATATCTCTCTTTTGCAAAGAGCTGCGCATTGGAAAATTCATGGCTATGCCGTGTAGATGATGGTCTAACAGGAGGCTTTAAAATTTTCTTTCTAGTGTCCTTCGTTTGGGAGAAAAATGCAATGGTACAAGACAGCTTTTCCTTGCCAATATCTCTCTTTTGCAAAGAGCTGCGCATTGGAAAATTCAGGGCTATGTCGTGTAGATGATGGCCTAACAGGAGGCTTTAAAATTTTCTTTCTAGTGTCCTTCGTTTGGGAGAAAAATGCAAAGGTACAAGACAGCTTTTCCTTGCCAATATCTCTCTTTTGCAAAGAGCTACGCATTGGAAAATTCAGGGCTATGTCGTGTAGATGATGGCCTAACAGGAGGCTTTAAAATTTTCTTTCTAGTGACCTTCGTTTGGGAGAAAAATGCAAAGGTACAAGACAGCTTTTCCTTGCCAATATCTCTCTTTTGCAAAGAGCTGCGCATTGGAAAATTCAGGGCTATGTCGTGTAGATGATGGTCTAACAGGAGGCTTTAAAATTTTCTTTCTAGTGTCCTTCGTTTGGGAGAAAAATGCAATGGTACAAGACAGCTTTTCCTTGCCAATATCTCTCTTTTGCAAAGAGCTGCGCATTGGAAAATTCAGGGCTATGTCGTGTAGATGATGGTCTAACAGGAGGCTTTAAAATTTTCTTTCTAGTGTCCTTCGTTTGGGAGAAAAATGCAATGGTACAATACAGCTTTTCCTTGCCAATATCTCTCTTTTGCAAAGAGCTGCGCATTGGAAAATTCAGGGCTATGTCGTGTAGATGATGGCCTAACAGGAGGCTTTAAAATTTTCTTTCTAGTGTCCTTCGTTTGGGAGAAAAATGCAAAGGTATAAGACAGCTTTTCCTTGCCAATATCTCTCGTTTGCAAAGAGCTGCGCATTGGAAAATTCAGGGCTATATCGTGTAGATGATGGCCTAACAGGAGGCTTTAAAATTTTAATTCTAGTGTCCTTCGTTTGGGAGAAAAATGCAAAGGTACAAGACAGCTTTTCCTTGCCAATATCTCTCTTTTGCAAAGAGCTGCGCATTGGAAAATTCATGGCTATGCCGTGTAGATGATGGTCTAACAGGAGGCTTTAAAATTTTCTTTCTAGTGTCCTTCGTTTGGGAGAAAAATGCAATGGTACAAGACAGCTTTTCCTTGCCAATATCTCTCTTTTGCAAAGAGCTGCGCATTGGAAAATTCAGGGCTATGTCGTGTAGATGATGGCCTAACAGGAGGCTTTAAAATTGTAATTCTAGTGTCCTTCGTTTGGGAGAAAAATGCAAAGGTACAAGACAGCTTTTCCTTGCCAATATCTCTCTTTTGCAAAGAGCTACGCATTGGAAAATTCAGGGCTATGTCGTGTAGATGATGGCCTAACAGGAGGCTTTAAAATTTTCTTTCTAGTGACCTTCGTTTGGGAGAAAAATGCAAAGGTACAAGACAGCTTTTCCTTGCCAATATCTCTCTTTTGCAAAGAGCTGCGCATTGGAAAATTCAGGGCTATGTCGTGTAGATGATGGTCTAACAGGAGGCTTTAAAATTTTCTTTCTAGTGTCCTTCGTTTGGGAGAAAAATGCAATGGTACAAGACAGCTTTTCCTTGCCAATATCTCTCTTTTGCAAAGAGCTGCGCATTGGAAAATTCAGGGCTATGTCGTGTAGATGATGGCCTAACAGGAGGCTTTAAAATTTTCTTTCTAGTGTCCTTCGTTTGGGAGAAAAATGCAATGGTACAAGACAGCTTTTCCTTGCCAATATCTCTCTTTTGCAAAGAGCTGCGCATTGGAAAATTCAGGGCTATGTCGTGTAGATGATGGCCTAACAGGAGGCTTTAAAATTTTCTTTCTAGTGACCTTCGTTTGGGAGAAAAATGCAATGGTACAAGACAGCTTTTCCTTGCCAATATCTCTCTTTTGCAAAGAGCTGCGCATTGGAAAATTCAGGGCTATGTCGTGTAGATGATGGCCTAACAGGAGGCTTTAAAATTGTAATTCTAGTGTCCTTCGTTTGGGAGAAAAATGCAATGGTACAAGACAGCTTTTCCTTGCCAATATCTCTCTTTTGCAAAGAGCTACGCATTGGAAAATTCAGGGCTATGTCGTGTAGATGATGGTCTAACAGGAGGCTTTAAAATTTTCTTTCTAGTGTCCTTCGTTTGGGAGAAAAATGCAATGGTACAAGACAGCTTTTCCTTGCCAATATCTCTCTTTTGCAATGAGCTGCGCATTGGAAAATTCAGGGCTATGTCGTGTAGATGATGGCCTAACAGGAGGCTTTAAAATTTTCTTTCTAGTGTCCTTCGTTTGGGAGAAAAATGCAATGGTACAAGACAGCTTTTCCTTGCCAATATCTCTCTTTTGCAAAGAGCTGCGCATTGGAAAATTCAGGGCTATGTCGTGTAGATGATGGCCTAACAGGAGGCTTTAAAATTTTCTTTCTAGTGACCTTCGTTTGGGAGAAAAATGCAATGGTACAAGACAGCTTTTCCTTGCCAATATCTCTCTTTTGCAAAGAGCTGCGCATTGGAAAATTCAGGGCTATGTCGTGTAGATGATGGCCTAACAGAAGGCTTTAAAATTTTCTTTCTAGTGTCCTTCGTTTGGGAGAAAAATGCAAAGGTATAAGACAGCTTTTCCTTGCCAATATCTCTCGTTTGCAAAGAGCTGCGCATTGGAAAATTCAGGGCTATATCGTGTAGATGATGGCCTAACAGGAGGCTTTAAAATTTTAATTCTAGTGTCCTTCGTTTGGGAGAAAAATGCAATGGTACAAGACAGCTTTTCCTTGCCAATATCTCTCTTTTGCAAAGAGCTGCGCATTGGAAAATTCAGGGCTATGTCGTGTAGATGATGGTCTAACAGGAGGCTTTAAAATTTTCTTTCTAGTGTCCTTCGTTTGGGAGAAAAATGCAATGGTACAATACAGCTTTTCCTTGCCAATATCTCTTTTTTGCAAAGAGCTGCGCATTGGAAAATTCAGGGCTATGTCGTGTAGTTGATGGCCTAACAGGAGGCTTTAAAATTTTCTTTCTAGTGTCCTTCGTTTGGGAGAAAAATGCAAAGGTATAAGACAGCTTTTCCTTGCCAATATCTCTCGTTTGCAAAGAGCTGCGCATTGGAAAATGCAGGGCTATATCGTGTAGATGATGGCCTAACAGGAGGCTTTAAAATTTTAATTCTAGTGTCCTTCGTTTGGGAGAAAAATGCAAAGGTACAAGACAGCTTTTCCTTGCCAATATCTCTCTTTTGCAAAGAGCTGCGCATTGGAAAATTCATGGCTATGCCGTGTAGATGATGGTCTAACAGGAGGCTTTAAAATTTTCTTTCTAGTGTCCTTCGTTTGGGAGAAAAATGCAATGGTACAAGACAGCTTTTCCTTGCCAATATCTCTCTTTTGCAAAGAGCTGCGCATTGGAAAATTCAGGGCTATGTCGTGTAGATGATGGCCTAACAGGAGGCTTTAAAATTGTAATTCTAGTGTCCTTCGTTTGGGAGAAAAATGCAAAGGTACAAGACAGCTTTTCCTCGCCAATATCTCTCTTTTGCAAAGAGCTACGCATTGGAAAATTCAGGGCTATGTCGTGTAGATGATGGCCTAACAGGAGGCTTTAAAATTTTCTTTCTAGTGACCTTCGTTTGGGAGAAAAATGCAAAGGTACAAGACAGCTTTTCCTTGCCAATATCTCTCTTTTGCAAAGAGCTGCGCATTGGAAAATTCAGGGCTATGTCGTGTAGATGATGGCCTAACAGGAGGCTTTAAAATTTTCTTTCTAGTGTCCTTCGTTTGGGAGAAAAATGCAATGGTACAAGACAGCTTTTCCTTGCCAATATCTCTCTTTTGCAAAGAGCTGCGCATTGGAAAATTCAGGGCTATGTCGTGTAGATGATGGCCTAACAGGAGGCTTTAAAATTTTCTTTCTAGTGACCTTCGTTTGGGAGAAAAATGCAAAGGTACAAGACAGCTTTTCCTTGCCAATATCTCTCTTTTGCAAAGAGCTGCGCATTGGAAAATTCAGGGCTATGTCGTGTAGATGATGGCCTAACAGGAGGCTTTAAAATTTTATTTCTAGTGTCCTTCGTTTGGGAGAAAAATGCAATGGTACAAGACAGCTTTTCCTTGCCAATATCTCTCTTTTGCAAAGAGTTGCGCATTGGAAAATTCAGGGCTATGTCGTGTAGATGATGGTCTAACAGGAGGCTTTAAAATGTTCTTTCTAGTGTCCTTCGTTTGGGAGAAAAATGCAATGGTACAAGACAGCTTTTCCTTGCCAATATCTCTCTTTTGCAAAGAGCTGCGCATTGGAAAATTCAGGGCTATGTCGTGTAGATGATGGCCTAACAGGAGGCTTTAAAATTTTCTTTCTAGTGTCCTTCGTTTGGGAGAAAAATGCAATGGTACAAGACAGCTTTTCCTTGCCAATATCTCTCTTTTGCAAAGAGCTGCGCATTGGAAAATTCAGGGCTATGTCGTGTAGATGATGGCCTAACAGGAGGCTTTAAAATTTTCTTTCTAGTGTCCTTCGTTTGGGAGAAAAATGCAAAGGTATAAGACAGCTTTTCCTTGCCAATATCTCTCGTTTGCAAAGAGCTGCGCATTGGAAAATTCAGGGCTATATCGTGTAGATGATGGCCTAACAGGAGGCTTTAAAATTTTAATTCTAGTGTCCTACGTTTGGGAGAAAAATGCAATGGTACAAGACAGCTTTTCCTTGCCAATATCTCTCTTTTGCAAAGAGCTGCGCATTGGAAAATTCAGGGCTATGTCGTGTAGATGATGGTCTAACAGGAGGCTTTAAAATTTTCTTTCTAGTGTCCTTCGTTTGGGAGAAAAATGCAATGGTACAATACAGTTTTCCTTGCCAATATCTCTCTTTTGCAAAGAGCTGCGCATTGGAAAATTCAGGGCTATGTCGTGTAGATGATGGCCTAACAGGAGGCTTTAAAATTTTCTTTCTAGTGTCCTTCGTTTGGGAGAAAAATGCAAAGGTACAAGACAGCTTTTCCTTGCCAATATCTCTCTTTTGCAAAGAGCTGCGCATTGGAAAATTCAGGGCTATATCGTATAGATGATGGCCTAACAGGAGGCTTTAAAATTTTAATTCTAGTGTCCTTCGTTTGGGAGAAAAATGCAAAGGTACAAGACAGCTTTTCCTTGCCAATATCTCTCTTTTGCAAAGAGCTGCGCATTGGAAAATTCATGGCTATGCCGTGTAGATGATGGTCTAACAGGAGGCTTTAAAATTTTATTTCTAGTGTCCTTCGTTTGGGAGAAAAATGCAATGGTACAAGACAGCTTTTCCTTGCCAATATCTCTCTTTTGCAAAGAGTTGCGCATTGGAAAATTCAGGGCTATGTCGTGTAGATGATGGTCTAACAGGAGGCTTTAAAATTTTCTTTCTAGTGTCCTTCGTTTGGGAGAAAAATGCAATGGTACAAGACAGCTTTTCCTTGCCAATATCTCTCTTTTGCAAAGAGCTGCGCATTGGAAAATTCAGGGCTATGTCGTGTAGATGATGGCCTAACAGGAGGCTTTAAAATTTTCTTTCTAGTGTCCTTCGTTTGGGAGAAAAATGCAATGGTACAAGACAGCTTTTCCTTGCCAATATCTCTCTTTTGCAAAGAGCTGCGCATTGGAAAATTCAGGGCTATGTCGTGTAGATGATGGCCTAACAGGAGGCTTTAAAATTTTCTTTCTAGTGTCCTTCGTTTGGGAGAAAAATGCAAAGGTATAAGACAGCTTTTCCTTGCCAATATCTCTCGTTTGCAAAGAGCTGCGCATTGGAAAATTCAGGGCTATATCGTGTAGATGATGGCCTAACAGGAGGCTTTAAAATTTTAATTCTAGTGTCCTACGTTTGGGAGAAAAATGCAATGGTACAAGACAGCTTTTCCTTGCCAATATCTCTCTTTTGCAAAGAGCTGCGCATTGGAAAATTCAGGGCTATGTCGTGTAGATGATGGTCTAACAGGAGGCTTTAAAATTTTCTTTCTAGTGTCCTTCGTTTGGGAGAAAAATGCAATGGTACAATACAGTTTTCCTTGCCAATATCTCTCTTTTGCAAAGAGCTGCGCATTGGAAAATTCAGGGCTATGTCGTGTAGATGATGGCCTAACAGGAGGCTTTAAAATTTTCTTTCTAGTGTCCTTCGTTTGGGAGAAAAATGCAAAGGTACAAGACAGCTTTTCCTTGCCAATATCTCTCTTTTGCAAAGAGCTGCGCATTGGAAAATTCAGGGCTATATCGTATAGATGATGGCCTAACAGGAGGCTTTAAAATTTTAATTCTAGTGTCCTTCGTTTGGGAGAAAAATGCAAAGGTACAAGACAGCTTTTCCTTGCCAATATCTCTCTTTTGCAAAGAGCTGCGCATTGGAAAATTCATGGCTATGCCGTGTAGATGATGGTCTAACAGGAGGCTTTAAAATTTTCATTCTAGTGTCCTTCGTTTGGGAGAAAAATGCAAAGGTACAAGACAGCTTTTCCTTGCCAATATCTCTCTTTTGCAAAGAGCTGCGCATTGGAAAATTCAGGGCTATGTCGTCTAGATGATGGCCTAACAGGAGGCTTTAAAATTTTATTTCTAGTGTCCTTCGTTTGGGAGAAAAATGCAATGGTACAAGACAGCTTTTCCTTGCCAATATCTCTCTTTTGCAAAGAGCTGCGCATTGGAAAATTCATGGCTATGCCGTGTAGATGATGGTCTAACAGGAGGCTTTAAAATTTTCTTTCTAGTGTCCTTCGTTTGGGAGAAAAATGCAATGGTACAAGACAGCTTTTCCTTGCCAATATCTCTCTTTTGCAAAGAGCTGCGCATTGGAAAATTCAGGGCTATGTCGTGTAGATGATGGCCTAACAGGAGGCTTTAAAATTTTATTTCTAGTGTCCTTCGTTTGGGAGAAAAATGCAATGGTACAAGACAGCTTTTCCTTGCCAATATCTCTCTTTTGCAAAGAGTTGCGCATTGGAAAATTCAGGGCTATGTCGTGTAGATGATGGTCTAACAGGAGGCTTTAAAATTTTCTTTCTAGTGTCCTTCGTTTGGGAGAAAAATGCAATGGTACAAGACAGCTTTTCCTTGCCAATATCTCTCTTTTGCAAAGAGCTGCGCATTGGAAAATTCAGGGCTATGTCGTGTAGATGATGGCCTAACAGGAGGCTTTAAAATTTTCTTTCTAGTGTCCTTCGTTTGGGAGAAAAATGCAAAGGTATAAGACAGCTTTTCCTTGCCAATATCTCTCGTTTGCAAAGAGCTGCGCATTGGAAAATTCAGGGCTATATCGTGTAGATGATGGCCTAACAGGAGGCTTTAAAATTTTAATTCTAGTGTCCTTCGTTTGGGAGAAAAATGCAATGGTACAAGACAGCTTTTCCTTGCCAATATCTCTCTTTTGCAAAGAGCTGCGCATTGGAAAATTCAGGGCTATGTCGTGTAGATGATGATCTAACAGGAGGCTTTAAAATTTTCTTTCTATTGTCCTTCGTTTGGGAGAAAAATGCAATGGTACAATACAGTTTTCCTTGCCAATATCTCTCTTTTGCAAAGAGCTGCGCATTGGAAAATTCAGGGCTATGTCGTGTAGATGATGGTCTAACAGGAGGCTTTAAAATTTTCTTTCTAGTGTCCTTCGTTTGGGAGAAAAATGCAATGGTACAAGACAGCTTTTCCTTGCCAATATCTCTCTTTTGCAAAGAGCTGCGCATTGGAAAATTCAGGGCTATGTCGTGTAGATGATGGCCTAACAGGAGGCTTTAAGATTTTATATCTAGTGTCCTTCGTTTGGGAGAAAAATGCAATGGTACAAGACAGCTTTTCCTTGCCAATATCTCTCTTTTGCAAAGAGTTGCGCATTGGAAAATTCAGGGCTATGTCGTGTAGATGATGGTCTAACAGGAGGCTTTAAAATTTTCTTTCTAGTGTCCTTCGTTTGGGAGAAAAATGCAATGGTACAAGACAGCTTTTCCTTGCCAATATCTCTCTTTTGCAAAGAGCTGCGCATTGGAAAATTCAGGGCTATGTCGTGTAGATGATGGCCTAACAGGAGGCTTTAAAATTTTCTTTCTAGTGTCCTTCGTTTGGGAGAAAAATGCAAAGGTATAAGACAGCTTTTCCTTGCCAATATCTCTCGTTTGCAAAGAGCTGCGCATTGGAAAATTCAGGGCTATATCGTGTAGATGATGGCCTAACAGGAGGCTTTAAAATTTTAATTCTAGTGTCCTTCGTTTGGGAGAAAAATGCAATGGTACAAGACAGCTTTTCCTTGCCAATATCTCTCTTTTGCAAAGAGCTGCGCATTGGAAAATTCAGGGCTATGTCGTGTAGATGATGATCTAACAGGAGGCTTTAAAATTTTCTTTCTATTGTCCTTCGTTTGGGAGAAAAATGCAATGGTACAATACAGTTTTCCTTGCCAATATCTCTCTTTTGCAAAGAGCTGCGCATTGGAAAATTCAGGGCTATGTCGTGTAGATGATGGCCTAACAGGAGGCTTTAAAATTTTCTTTCTAGTGTCCTTCGTTTGGGAGAAAAATGCAAAGGTACAAGACAGCTTTTCCTTGCCAATATCTCTCTTTTGCAAAGAGCTGCGCATTGGAAAATTCAGGGCTATATCGTGTAGATGATGGCCTAACAGGAGGCTTTAAAATTTTAATTCTAGTGTCCTTCGTTTGGGAGAAAAATGCAAAGGTACAAGACAGCTTTTCCTTGCCAATATCTCTCTTTTGCAAAGAGCTGCGCATTGGAAAATTCATGGCTATGCCGTGTAGATGATGGTCTAACAGGAGGCTTTAAAATTTTCTTTCTAGTGTCCTTCGTTTGGGAGAAAAATGCAATGGTACAAGACAGCTTTTCCTTGCCAATATCTCTCTTTTGCAAAGAGCTGCGCATTGGAAAATTCAGGGCTATGTCGTGTAGATGATGGCCTAACAAGAGGCTTTAAAATTTTCTTTCTAGTGTCCTTCGTTTGGGAGAAAAATGCAAAGGTACAAGACAGCTTTTCCTTGCCAATATCTCTCTTTTGCAAAGAGCTACGCATTGGAAAATTCAGGGCTATGTCGTGTAGATGATGGCCTAACAGGAGGCTTTAAAATTTTAATTCTAGTGACCTTCGTTTGGGAGAAAAATGCAAAGGTACAAGACAGCTTTTCCTTGCCAATATCTCTCTTTTGCATAGAGCTGCGCATTGGAAAATTCAGGGCTATGTCGTGTAGATGATGGCCTAACAGGAGTCTTTAAAATTTTAATTCTAGTGTCCTTCGTTTGGGAGAAAAATGCAAAGGTGCAAGACAGCTTTTCCTTGCCAATATCTCTCTTTTGCAAAGAGCTGCGCATTGGAAAATTCATGGCTATGCCGTGTAGATGATGGTCTAACAGGAGGCTTTAAAATTTTCATTCTAGTGTCCTTCGTTTGGGAGAAAAATGCAAAGGTACAAGACAGCTTTTCCTTGCCAATATCTCTCTTTTGCAAAGAGCTGCGCATTGGAAAATTCAGGGCTATGTCGTGTAGATGATGGCCTAACAGGAGGCTTTAAAATTTTCTTTCTAGTGTCCTTCGTTTGGGAGAAAAATGCAAAGGTACAAGACAGCTTTTCCTTGCCAATATCTCTCGTTTGCAAAGAGCTGCGCATTGGAAAATTCAGGGCTATGTCGTGTAGATGATGGCCTAACAGGAGGCTTTAAAATTTTCTTTCTAGTGTCCTTCGTTTGGGAGAAAAATGCAAAGGTACAAGACAGCTTTTCCTTGCCAATATCTCTCTTTTGCAAAGAGCTACGCATTGGAAAATTCAGGGCTATGTCGTGTAGATGATAGCCTAACAGGAGGCTTTAAAATTTTCTTTCTAGTGACCTTCGTTTGGGAGAAAAATGCAAAGGTACAAGACAGCTTTTCCTTGCCAATATCTGTTTTGCAAAGAGCTGCGCATTGGAAAATTCATGGCTATGCCGTGTAGATGATGGTCTAACAGGAGGCTTTAAAATTTTCTTTCTAGTGTCCTTCGTTTGGGAGAAAAATGCAATGGTACAAGACAGCTTTTCCTTGCCAATATCTCTCTTTTGCAAAGAGCTGCGCATTGGAAAATTCAGGGCTATATCGTGTAGAATCTACACTGTAGATGATGGCCTAACAGGAGGCTTTAAAATTTTAATTCTAGTGTCCTTCGTTTGGGAGAAAAATGCAAAGGTACAAGACAGCTTTTCCTTGCCAATATCTCTCTTTTGCAAAGAGCTGCGCATTGGAAAATTCATGGCTATGCCGTGTAGATGATGGTCTAACAGGAGGCTTTAAAATTTTCTTTCTAGTGTCCTTCGTTTGGGAGAAAAATGCAATGGTACAAGACAGCTTTTCCTTGCCAATATCTCTCTTTTGCAAAGAGCTACGCATTGGAAAATTCAGGGCTATGTCGTGTAGATGATGGCCTAACAGGAGGCTTTAAAATTTACTTTCTAGTGACCTTCGTTTGGGAGAAAAATGCAAAGGTACAAGACAGCTTTTCCTTGCCAATATCTCTCTTTTGCAAAGAGCTGCGCATTGGAAAATTCAGGGCTATGTCGTGTAGATGATGGCCTAACAGGAGGCTTTAAAATTTTCTTTCTAGTGTCCTTCGTTTGGGAGAAAAATGCAATGGTACAAGACAGCTTTTCCTTGCCAATATCTCTCTTTTGCAAAGAGCTGCGCATTGGAAAATTCAGGGCTATGTCGTGTAGATGATGGCCTAACAGGAGGCTTTAAAATTTTCTTTCTAGTGACCTTCGTTTGGGAGAAAAATGCAAAGGTACAAGACAGCTTTTCCTTGCCAATATTTCTCTTTTGCAAAGAGCTGCGCATTGGAAAATTCAGGGCTATGTCGTGTAGATGATGGCCTAACAGGAGGCTTTAAAATTTTCTTTCTAGTGTCCTTCGTTTGGGAGAAAAATGCAATGGTACAAGACAGCTTTTCCTTGCCAATATCTCTCTTTTGCAAAGAGCTGCGCATTGGAAAATTCAGGGCTATGTCGTGTAGATGATGGCCTAACAGGAGGCTTTAAAATTTTCTTTCTAGTGTCCTTCGTTTGGGAGAAAAATGCAAAGGTATAAGACAGCTTTTCCTTGCCAATATCTCTCGTTTGCAAAGAGCTGCGCATTGGAAAATTCAGGGCTATATCGTGTAGATGATGGCCTAACAGGAGGCTTTAAAATTTTAATTCTAGTGTCCTTCGTTTGGGAGAAAAATGCAATGGTACAAGACAGCTTTTCCTTGCCAATATCTCTCTTTTGCAAAGAGCTGCGCATTGGAAAATTCAGGACTATGTCGTGTAGATGATGGTCTAACAGGAGGCTTTAAAATTTTCTTTCTAGTGTCCTTCGTTTGGGAGAAAAATGCAATGGTACAATACAGCTTTTCCTTGCCAATATCTCTCTTTTGCAAAGAGCTGCGCATTGGAAAATTCAGGGCTATGTCGTGTAGATGATGGCCTAACAGGAGGCTTTAAAATTTTCTTTCTAGTGTCCTTCGTTTGGGAGAAAAATGCAATGGTACAATACAGCTTTTCCTTGCCAATATCTCTCTTTTGCAAAGAGCTGCGCATTGGAAAATTCAGGGCTATGTCGTGTAGATGATGGCCTAACAGGAGGCTTTAAAATTTTCTTTCTAGTGTCCTTCGTTTGGGAGAAAAATGCAAAGGTACAAGACAGCTTTTCCTTGCCAATATCTCTCTTTTGCAAAGAGCTGCGCATTGGAAAATTCAGGGCTATATCGTGTAGATGATGGCCTAACAGGAGGCTTTAAAATTTTCTTTCTAGTGTCCTTCGTTTGGGAGAAAAATGCAATGGTACAAGACAGCTTTTCCTTGCCAATATCTCTCTTTTGCAAAGAGTTGCGCATTGGAAAATTCAGGGCTATGTCGTGTAGATGATGGTCTAACAGGAGGCTTTAAAATTTTCTTTCTAGTGTCCTTCGTTTGGGAGAAAAATGCAATGGTACAAGACAGCTTTTCCTTGCCAATATCTCTCTTTTGCAAAGAGCTGCGCATTGGAAAATTCAGGGCTATGTCGTGTAGATGATGGCCTAACAGGAGGCTTTAAAATTTTCTTTCTAGTGTCCTTCGTTTGGGAGAAAAATGCAAAGGTATAAGACAGCTTTTCCTTGCCAATATCTCTCGTTTGCAAAGAGCTGCGCATTGGAAAATTCAGGGCTATATCGTGTAGATGATGGCCTAACAGGAGGCTTTAAAATTTTAATTCTAGTGTCCTTCGTTTGGGAGAAAAATGCAATGGTACAAGACAGCTTTTCCTTGCCAATATCTCTCTTTTGCAAAGAGCTGCGCATTGGAAAATTCAGGACTATGTCGTGTAGATGATGGTCTAACAGGAGGCTTTAAAATTTTCTTTCTAGTGTCCTTCGTTTGGGAGAAAAATGCAATGGTACAATACAGCTTTTCCTTGCCAATATCTCTCTTTTGCAAAGAGCTGCGCATTGGAAAATTCAGGGCTATGTCGTGTAGATGATGGCCTAACAGGAGGCTTTAAAATTTTCTTTCTAGTGTCCTTCGTTTGGGAGAAAAATGCAAAGGTACAAGACAGCTTTTCCTTGCCAATATCTCTCTTTTGCAAAGAGCTACGCATTGGAAAATTCAGGGCTATGTCGTGTAGATGATGGTCTAACAGGAGGCTTTAAAATTTTCTTTCTAGTGTCCTTCGTTTGGGAGAAAAATGCAATGGTACAAGACAGCTTTTCCTTGCCAATATCTCTCTTTTGCAAAGAGCTGCGCATTGGAAAATTCAGGGCTATATCGTGTAGATGATGGCCTAACAGGAGGCTTTAAAATTTTAATTCTAGTGTCCTTCGTTTGGGAGAAAAATGCAAAGGTACAAGACAGCTTTTCCTTGCCAATATCTCTCTTTTGCAAAGAGCTGCGCATTGGAAAATTCATGGCTATGCCGTGTAGATGATGGTCTAACAGGAGGCTTTAAAATTTTCTTTCTAGTGTCCTTCGTTTGGGAGAAAAATGCAATGGTACAAGACAGCTTTTCCTTGCCAATATCTCTCTTTTGCAAAGAGCTGCGCATTGGAAAATTCAGGGCTATGTCGTGTAGATGATGGCCTAACAGGAGGCTTTAAAATTTTCTTTCTAGTGTCCTTCGTTTGGGAGAAAAATGCAAAGGTACAAGACAGCTTTTCCTTGCCAATATCTCTCTTTTGCAAAGAGCTACGCATTGGAAAATTCAGGGCTATGTCGTGTAGATGATGGCCTAACAGGAGGCTTTAAAATTTTAATTCTAGTGACCTTCGTTTGGGAGAAAAATGCAAAGGTACAAGACAGCTTTTCCTTGCCAATATCTCTCTTTTGCATAGAGCTGCGCATTGGAAAATTCAGGGCTATGTCGTGTAGATGATGGCCTAACAGGAGTCTTTAAAATTTTAATTCTAGTGTCCTTCGTTTGGGAGAAAAATGCAAAGGTGCAAGACAGCTTTTCCTTGCCAATATCTCTCTTTTGCAAAGAGCTGCGCATTGGAAAATTCATGGCTATGCCGTGTAGATGATGGTCTAACAGGAGGCTTTAAAATTTTCATTCTAGTGTCCTTCGTTTGGGAGAAAAATGCAAAGGTACAAGACAGCTTTTCCTTGCCAATATCTCTCTTTTGCAAAGAGCTGCGCATTGGAAAATTCAGGGCTACGTCGTGTAGATGATGGCCTAACAGGAGGCTTTAAAATTTTCTTTCTAGTGTCCTTCGTTTGGGAGAAAAATGCAAAGGTACAAGACAGCTTTTCCTTGCCAATATCTCTCTTTTGCAAAGAGCTACGCATTGGAAAATTCAGGGCTATGTCGTGTAGATGATAGCCTAACAGGAGGCTTTAAAATTTTCTTTCTAGTGACCTTCGTTTGGGAGAAAAATGCAAAGGTACAAGACAGCTTTTCCTTGCCAATATCTGTTTTGCAAAGAGCTGCGCATTGGAAAATTCATGGCTATGCCGTGTAGATGATGGTCTAACAGGAGGCTTTAAAATTTTCTTTCTAGTGTCCTTCGTTTGGGAGAAAAATGCAATGGTACAAGACAGCTTTTCCTTGCCAATATCTCTCTTTTGCAAAGAGCTGCGCATTGGAAAATTCAGGGCTATATCGTGTAGAATCTACACTGTAGATGATGGCCTAACAGGAGGCTTTAAAATTTTAATTCTAGTGTCCTTCGTTTGGGAGAAAAATGCAAAGGTACAAGACAGCTTTTCCTTGCCAATATCTCTCTTTTGCAAAGAGCTGCGCATTGGAAAATTCATGGCTATGCCGTGTAGATGATGGCCTAACAGGAGGCTTTAAAATTTTCTTTCTAGTGTCCTTCGTTTGGGAGAAAAATGCAATGGTACAAGACAGCTTTTCCTTGCCAATATCTCTCTTTTGCAAAGAGCTGCGCATTGGAAAATTCAGGGCTATGTCGTGTAGATGATGGCCTAACAGGAGGCTTTAAAATTTTCTTTCTAGTGACCTTCGTTTGGGAGAAAAATGCAAAGGTACAAGACAGCTTTTCCTTGCCAATATTTCTCTTTTGCAAAGAGCTGCGCATTGGAAAATTCAGGGCTATGTCGTGTAGATGATGGCCTAACAGGAGGCTTTAAAATTTTATTTCTAGTGTCCTTCGTTTGGGAGAAAAATGCAATGGTACAAGACAGCTTTTCCTTGCCAATATCTCTCTTTTGCAAAGAGTTGCGCATTTGAAAATTCAGGGCTATGTCGTGTAGATGATGGTCTAACAGGAGGCTTTAAAATTTTCTTTCTACTGTCCTTCGTTTGGGAGAAAAATGCAATGGTACAAGACAGCTTTTCCTTGCCAATATCTCTCTTTTGCAAAGAGCTGCGCATTGGAAAATTCAGGGCTATGTCGTGTAGATGATGGCCTAACAGGAGGCTTTAAAATTTTCTTTCTAGTGTCCTTCGTTTGGGAGAAAAATGCAAAGGTATAAGACAGCTTTTCCTTGCCAATATCTCTCGTTTGCAAAGAGCTGCGCATTGGAAAATTCAGGGCTATATCGTGTAGACGATGGCCTAACAGGAGGCTTTAAAATTTTAATTCTAGTGTCCTTCGTTTGGGAGAAAAATGCAATGGTACAAGACAGCTTTTCCTTGCCAATATCTCTCTTTTGCAAAGAGCTGCGCATTGGAAAATTCAGGGCTATGTCGTGTAGATGATGGCCTAACAGGAGGCTTTAAAATTTTCTTTCTAGTGTCCTTCGTTTGGGAGAAAAATGCAAAGGTACAAGACAGCTTTTCCTTGCCAATATCTCTCTTTTGCAAAGAGCTACGCATTGGAAAATTCAGGTCTATGTCGTGTAGATGATGGTCTGACAGGAGGCTTTAAAATTTTCTTTCTAGTGTCCTTCGTTTGGGAGAAAAATGCAATGGTACAAGACAGCTTTTCCTTGCCAATATCTCTCTTTTGCAAAGAGCTGCGCATTGGAAAATTCAGGGCTATGTCGTGCAGATGATGGTCTAACAGGAGGCTTTAAAATTTTCTTTCTAGTGTCCTTCGTTTGGGAAAAAAATGCAATGGTACAAGACAGCTTTTCCTTGCCAATATCTCTCTTTTGCAAAGAGCTGCGCATTGGAAAATTCAGGGCTATGTCGTGTAGATGATGGTCTAACAGGAGGCTTTAAAATTTTCTTTCTAGTGTCCTTCGTTTGGGAGAAAAATGCAATGGTACAAGACAGCTTTTCCTTGCCAATATCTCTCTTTTGCAAAGAGCTGCGCATTGGAAAATTCAGGGCTATATCGTGTAGAATCTACACTGTAGATGATGGCCTAACAGGAGGCTTTAAAATTTTAATTCTAGTGTCCTTCGTTTGGGAGAAAAATGCAAAGGTACAAGACAGCTTTTCCTTGCCAATATCTCTCTTTTGCAAAGAGCTGCGCATTGGAAAATTCATGGCTATGCCGTGTAGATGATGGTCTAACAGGAGGCTTTAAAATTTACTTTCTAGTGACCTTCGTTTGGGAGAAAAATGCAAAGGTACAAGACAGCTTTTCCTTGCCAATATCTCTCTTTTGCAAAGAGCTGCGCATTGGAAAATTCAGGGCTATGTCGTGTAGATGATGGCCTAACAGGAGGCTTTAAAATTTTCTTTCTAGTGTCCTTCGTTTGGGAGAAAAATGCAATGGTACAAGACAGCTTTTCCTTGCCAATATCTCTCTTTTGCAAAGAGCTGCGCATTGGAAAATTCAGGGCTATGTCGTGTAGATGATGGCCTAACAGGAGGCTTTAAAATTTTCTTTCTAGTGACCTTCGTTTGGGAGAAAAATGCAAAGGTACAAGACAGCTTTTCCTTGCCAACATTTCTCTTTTGCAAAGAGCTGCGCATTGGAAAATTCAGGGCTATGTCGTGTAGATGATGGCCTAACAGGAGGCTTTAAAATTGTATTTCTAGTGTCCTTCGTTTGGGAGAAAAATGCAATGGTACAAGACAGCTTTTCCTTGCCAATATCTCTCTTTTGCAAAGAGTTGCGCATTTGAAAATTCAGGGCTATGTCGTGTAGATGATGGTCTAACAGGAGGCTTTAAAATTTTCTTTCTAGTGTCCTTCGTTTGGGAGAAAAATGCAATGGTACAAGACAGCTTTTCCTTGCCAATATCTCTCTTTTGCAAAGAGCTGCGCATTGGAAAATTCAGGGCTATGTCGTGTAGATGATGGCCTAACAGGAGGCTTTAAAATTTTCTTTATAGTGTCCTTCGTTTGGGAGAAAAATGCAAAGGTATAAGACAGCTTTTCCTTGCCAATATCTATCGTTTGCAAAGAGCTGCGCATTGGAAAATTCAGGGCTATATCGTGTAGATGATGGCCTAACAGGAGGCTTTAAAATTTTAATTCTAGTGTCCTTCGTTTGGGAGAAAAATGCAATGGTACAAGACAGCTTTTCCTTGCCAATATCTCTCTTTTGCAAAGAGCTGCGCATTGGAAAATTCAGGGCTATGTCGTGTAGATGATGGTCTAACAGGAGGCTTTAAAATTTTCTTTCTAGTGTCCTTCGTTTGGGAGAAAAATGCAATGGTACAATACAGCTTTTCCTTGCCAATATCTCTCTTTTGCAAAGAGCTGCGCATTGGAAAATTCAGGGCTATGTCGTGTAGATGATGGCCTAACAGGAGGCTTTAAAATTTTCTTTCTAGTGTCCTTCGTTTGGGAGAAAAATGCAAAGGTACAAGACAGCTTTTCCTTGCCAATATCTCTCTTTTGCAAAGAGCTGCGCATTGGAAAATTCAGGGCTATATCGTGTAGATGATGGCCTAACAGGAGGCTTTAAAATTTTAATTCTAGTGTCCTTCGTTTGGGAGAAAAATGCAAAGGTACAAGACAGCTTTTCCTTGCCAATATCTCTCTTTTGCAAAGAGCTGCGCATTGGAAAATTCATGGCTATGCCGTGTAGATGATGGTCTAACAGGAGGCTTTAAAATTTTCTTTCTAGTGTCCTTCGTTTGGGAGAAAAATGCAATGGTACGAGACAGCTTTTCCTTGCCAATATCTCTCTTTTGCAAAGAGCTGCGCATTGGAAAATTCAGGGCTATGTCGTGTAGATGATGGCCTAACAGGAGGCTTTAAAATTTTCTTTCTAGTGTCCTTCGTTTGGGAGAAAAATGCAAAGGTACAAGACAGCTTTTCCTTGCCAATATCTCTCTTTTGCAAAGAGCTACGCATTGGAAAATTCAGGGCTATGTCGTGTAGATGATGGTCTAACAGGAGGCTTTAAAATTTTCTTTCTAGTGTCCTTCGTTTGGGAGAAAAATGCAATGGTACAAGACAGCTTTTCCTTGCCAATATCTCTCTTTTGCAAAGAGCTGCGCATTGGAAAATTCAGGGCTATGTCGTGTAGATGATGGTCTAACAGGAGGCTTTAAAATTTTCTTTCTAGTGTCCTTCGTTTGGGAAAAAAATGCAATGGTACAAGACAGCTTTTCCTTGCCAATATCTCTCTTTTGCAAAGAGCTGCGCATTGGAAAATTCAGGGCTATGTCGTGTAGATGATGGTCTAACAGGAGGCTTTAAAATTTTCTTTCTAGTGTCCTTCGTTTGGGAGAAAAATGCAATGGTACAAGACAGCTTTTCCTTGCCAATATCTCTCTTTTGCAAAGAGCTGCGCATTGGAAAATTCAGGGCTATGTCGTGTAGATGATGGCCTAACAGAAGGCTTTAAAATTTTCTTTCTAGTGTCCTTCGTTTGGGAGAAAAATGCAAAGGTATAAGACAGCTTTTCCTTGCCAATATCTCTCGTTTGCAAAGAGCTGCGCATTGGAAAATTCAGGGCTATATCGTGTAGATGATGGCCTAACAGGAGGCTTTAAAATTTTAATTCTAGTGTCCTTCGTTTGGGAGAAAAATGCAATGGTACAAGACAGCTTTTCCTTGCCAATATCTCTCTTTTGCAAAGAGCTGCGCATTGGAAAATTCAGGGCTATGTCGTGTAGATGATGGTCTAACAGGAGGCTTTAAAATTTTCTTTCTAGTGTCCTTCGTTTGGGAGAAAAATGCAATGGTACAAGACAGCTTTTCCTTGCCAATATCTCTCTTTTGCAAAGAGCTGCGCATTGGAAAATTCAGGGCTATGTCGTGTTGATGATGGCCTAACAGGAGGCTTTAAAATTTTCTTTCTAGTGTCCTTCGTTTGGGAGAAAAATGCAAAGGTATAAGACAGCTTTTCCTTGCCAATATCTCTCTTTTGCAAAGAGCTACGCATTGGAAAATTCAGGGCTATGTCGTGTAGATGATGGCCTAACAGGAGGCTTTAAAATTTTCTTTCTAGTGACCTTCGTTTGGGAGAAAAATGCAAAGGTACAAGACAGCTTTTCCTTGCCAATATCTCTCTTTTGCATAGAGCTGCGCATTGGAAAATTCATGGCTATGTCGTGTAGATAATGGCCTAACAGGAGGCTTTAAAATTTTCTTTCTAGTGTCCTTCGTTTGGGAGAAAAATGCAATGGTACGAGACAGCTTTTCCTTGCCAATATCTCTCTTTTGCAAAGAGCTACGCATTGGAAAATTCAGGGATATGTCGTGTAGATGATGGCCTAACAGGAGGCTTTAAAATTTTCTTTCTAGTGACCTTCGTTTGGGAGAAAAATGCAAAGGTACAAGACAGCTTTTCCTTGCCAATATCTCTCTTTTGCAAAGAGCTACGCATTGGAAAATTCAGGGCTATGTCGTGTAGATGATGGCCTAACAGGAGGCTTTGAAATTTTCTTTCTAGTGACCTTCGTTTGGGAGAAAAATGCAAAGGTACAAGACAGCTTGTCCTTGCCAATATCTCTCTTTTGCAAAGAGCTGCGCATTGGAAAATGCAGGGCTATGTCGTGTAGATGATGGCCTAACAGGAGGCTTTACAATTTTAATTCTAGTGTCCTTCGTTTGGGAGAAAAATGCAAAGGTACAAGACAGCTTTTCCTTGCCAATATCTCTCTTTTGCAAAGAGCTGCGCATTGGAAAATTCATGGCTATGCCGTGTAGATGATGGTCTAAACAGGAGGCTTTAAAATTTTCTTTCTAGTGTCCTTCGTTTGGGAGAAAAATGCAAAGGTACAAGACAGCTTTTCCTTGCCAATATCTCTCTTTTGCAAAGAGCTGCGCATTGGAAAATTCAGGGATATGTCGTGTAGATGATGGCCTAACAGGAGGCTTTAATATTTTCTTTCTAGTGACCTTCGTTTGGGAGAAAAATGCAAAGGTACAAGACAGCTTTTCCTTGCCAATATCTCTCTTTTGCAAAGAGCTGCACATTGGAAAATTCAGGGCTATGTCGTGTAGATGATGGCCTAACAGGAGGCTTTAAAAATGTATTTCTAGTGTCCTTCGTTTGGGAGAAAAATGCAAAGGTACAAGACAGCTTTTCCTTGCCAATATCTCTCTTTTGCAAAGAGCTACGCATTGGAAAATTCAGGGCTATGTCGTGTAGATGATGGCTTAACAGGAGGCTTTAAAATTTTCTTTCTAGTGACCTTCGTTTGGGAGAAAAATGCAAAGGTACAAGACAGCTTTTCCTTGCCAATATCTCTCTTTTGCAAAGAGCTGCGCATTGGAAAATTCAGGGCTATATCGTGTAGATGATGGCCTAACAGGAGGCTTTAAAATTTCAATTCTAGTGTCCTTCGTTTGGGAGAAAAATGCAAAGGTACAAGACAGCTTTTCCTTGCCAATATCTCTCTTTTGCAAAGAGCTGCGCATTGGAAAATTCATGGCTATGCCGTGTAGATGATGGTCTAACAGGAGGCTTTAAAATTTTCTTTCTAGTGTCCTTCGTTTGGGAGAAAAATGCAATGGTACAAGACAGCTTTTCCTTGCCAATATCTCTCTTTTGCAAAGAGCTGCGCATTGGAAAATTCAGGGCTATGTCGTGTAGATGATGGCCTAACAGGAGGCTTTAAAAATTTCTTTCTAGTGAACTTCGTTTGGGAGAAAAATGCAAAGGTACAAGAATGCTTTTCCTTGCCAATATCTCTCTTTTGCAAAGAGCTGCGCATTGGAAAATTCAGGGCTATGTCGTGTAGATGATGGCCTAACAGGAGGCTATAAAATTTTCTTTCTAGTGTCCTTCGTTTGGGAGAAAAATGCAATGGTACAAGACAGCTTTTCCTTGCCAATATCTCTCTTTTGCAAAGAGCTGCGCATTGGAAAATTCAGGGCTATGTCGTGTAGATGATGGCCTAACAGGAGGCTTTAAAATTTTCTTTCTAGTGTCCTTCGTTTGGGAGAAAAATGCAATGGTACAAGACAGCTTTTCCTTGCCAATACCTCTCTTTTGCAAAGAGCTACGCATTGGAAAATTCAGGGATATGTCGTGTAGATGATGGCCTAACAGGAGGCTTTAAAATTTTCTTTCTAGTGACCTTCGTTTGGGAGAAAAATGCAAAGGTACAAGACAGCTTTTCCTTGCCAATATCTCTCTTTTGCAAAGAGCTACGCATTGGAAAATTCAGGGCTATGTCGTGTAGATGATGGCCTAACAGGAGGCTTTGAAATTTTCTTTCTAGTGACCTTCGTTTGGGAGAAAAATGCAAAGGTACAAGACAGCTTGTCCTTGCCAATATATCTCTTTTGCAAAGAGCTTCGCATTGGAAAATGCAGGGCTATGTCGTGTAGATGATGGCCTAACAGGAGGCTTTACAATTTTAATTCTAGTGTCCTTCGTTTGGGAGAAAAATGCAAAGGTACAAGACAGCTTGTCCTTGCCAATATCTCTCTTTTGCAAAGAGCTGCGCATTGGAAAATTCATGGCTATGCCGTGTAGATGATGGTCTAAACAGGAGGCTTTAAAATTTTCTTTCTAGTGTCCTTCGTTTGGGAGAAAAATGCAAAGGTACAAGACAGCTTTTCCTTGCCAATATCTCTCTTTTGCAAAGAGCTGCGCATTGGAAAATTCAGGGATATGTCGTGTAGATGATGGCCTAACAGGAGGCTTTAATATTTTCTTTCTAGTGACCTTCGTTTGGGAGAAAAATGCAAAGGTACAAGACAGCTTTTCCTTGCCAATATCTCTCTTTTGCAAAGAGCTGCGCATTGGAAAATTCAGGGCTATGTCGTGTAGATGATGGCCTAACAGGAGGCTTTAAAAATTTATTTCTAGTGTCCTTCGTTTGGGAGAAAAATGCAAAGGTACAAGACAGCTTTTCCTTGCCAATATCTCTCTTTTGCAAAGAGCTACGCATTGGAAAATTCAGGGCTATGTCGTGTAGAATGCTCAACACCTGACACCCACGTGGCAGCTGACGCATACAAATGCAGCACCTGAAATACACACATATACACGTGCAGCACCTGAGACACACACATACACGTACAGCACCTGAGACACACACACATGTATGTACACGCGCGGCTCCAGGCACACACATACGTACGTACACACGCGGCACTTGACACACACACGTACACGCGCGGCACCTGACACACACACACACACACGTACGTACGTACGTACATGTGTGGCACCTGACACACACACGTATGCACACATGTGGCTCCTGACACACACGCGCGTTGCTCCTGACACACACACATGTACGTACGCGCTCGGCTCCTGACACACACACACGTATGTATACGCGCGGCACCTGAAACCTACACGTATGTACGTATACGTGCGGCTCCTGACACCCTCACGCATGTACACGCGTGGCTCCTGGCACACTGGCACACACACACACACACGTACACGCGCGGCACCTGACACATACACGCGTGTACGTACACACATGCACAGCACCTGACATACACACATGTAGGTACGCGCCACCTGACACACACACACACACACGTACACGCACGACACCTGACACACACGAACGTACGCGCACGGCACCTGACACACACGTACATACTAGTGATGAGTGGGTTCGGTTCGTCGGAATCCGGACCCCCCGAACTTCACCCATTTTACATGGGTCCGAGGCAGGTTCGAACCTTCACGCCTTGCTCGGCTAACCCGAGCGCGCCCGAACGTCATCATCCCGCTGTCGGATTCCCGCGAGATTCGGATGTCTGCATTCGTGGAAAGGGGTCCCATGTGTAAACATGGGACCCCTTTCAGTCCGTCTGGTCCGGGTGTTCGGTTTGTTGTTTTGCCAAGTACGTGGAGTTAATCTGGAACCTGGATCAGGTGAGTATAATTATCTTTTATTTTCAGGTACCCGTGGATTCTACTTGGAGAAGAGGACCGACTGCTTCGTGTCAACATAGGTAAGTATGTGTGTGTCGGCAGGTGTGAAATAAAGTTATACTTTCACGGTGTCTGTGTCCTGTTTTTATTTGGGTATTTTTTCCCCAGTAGAACTACCGGTACCAGCGGGCCCGTTTTTCTCCCGCATGCTGGTACTTGTGGTTCTCAAAGTACCAGATTGCGGGGGAGGCTTGCTGGGACTTGTAGTACTACTGGAAAAAACAATATTCTTTCAATTTTCTCAAGGCTATCAGCCTCCCATCCGCAGCCCTTGGATGGGGGGGACAGCCTCGGGCTTCACCCCTGGCCCTTGGGTGGCTGGGGGGGGACCCCTTGATTGAAGGGGTCCCCACTCCCCCAGGGTACCCTGGCCAGGGGTGACTAGTTGGATATTTAATGCCACGGCCGCAGGGCACTGTATAAAAGTGACCCCCGGCTGTGGCATTATCTGTCCAGCTAGTGGAGCCCGATGCTGGTGTAAAAATAATGGGGGACCCTACTCTTTTTGTCCCCCGTATTTTTTGCACCAGCACCAGGCGCAGAGCCCGGAGCTGGTTTTAAAAATACGGGGGATCCCCTGTCCGTTTTTCCCCCGGATTTTTAGAACCAGGACCGGCTCGAAGAGCCCGAGGCTGGTTATGCTTTGGAGGGGGGACCCCACGCAATTTTTCTTTTCCGGGTTTTTCACATTCCATTTAAAAAAAAATAATAATAATAATAATCTTTTAAAAAATATATAAATAATACTTGTGCCTCCAAAAAAGACGAAACCAAGTACCTAATCCCTTCTAATATAAATAGATATGCTATTACCCCAAAAAAATATTATTTTTTATTAGATTCCGCCTGCAAAGTGTGGCGGATTGAAAATGACGAATTTACTGTTTAAAAGCACTGTTGTCGAATTTACAAACTTCAATTGAATATACTTTTGTTGAATTGCCGCATTTGTACCATTGCAGAAAAGTCGAATTTGACAAATGTCGAATTTTAAAAAGTCGAATTTTGAAAGGATGCAAGAATAGGCCCCGCCCCCTTCACATCAGCAGTCCCCTTCTACCCCTGTACCTTGCTCTCTCCTGTCTGTGCTCTCTCCCGTCTGTAGGACTAGGCCCCGCCCCCTTCTTACCCTCCAGTGACTGCTCTCTCCTGACAAGTGGACCAGGCCTGCCCCCTACACGCTGCTGGTGTCTTCATTGTTACTTGGTCTGGAGCTCCGTTGGGGAGAGAACTCACGTGAGCTCATTAAGAATGAGGAACTGGGATGTTTTAATTTTATTGTGAGTAGTGTACTGTGGTGATGTAGTATGTTGTATGGGGGGTATAGTGTAACTATGAAGTGCAGCATATGGGAGGGCTATAGCATAGTGATGTAGTGTGGCATATGGGGGGTGGTAGCGCATAGGCGTGCGTACAGGGGGTGCCTGGTGCGCACAGGCACTCCCTAATGTCCAGCACCGCTGCACGCCACGCTTGCTGTGGCACAGTGATCGCTGAGTGTGTGATCGGTGGAGCCTAGCCTGTAGCTCATTTCCGTACCTCCCACCACCGCTGCGCCCGCCCCCCCTCTGCCTGCTGCTAATACTATGCTGAGTGCATTCGTCGGCGGCCTCACTGGGGGGACTGGTGTCACCTTGCAATGTGACGTGGTGATGTCCGCCTATGCTCTCCTCCCGCCCACCCGTGCTTTCCTCCCGCTGCGGTCACTCAGTCCTAGTGTGCCGCGGCTGCCACACCACTGGCAGTGTTCCTCTAGGGGGGACTGGGAGCCGCCGGCAGACACATTCTGCTGAGACTTACTTGTCAGTGCGGGTTCCGGATGGCAGGCGGCGGGTGGGAGGGCAGACAGGGAGCAGGTGTCACAAGGAGTGTGTGGGTAACTAATTCACAATACTTCCGCTCAACGTGGCACTGCTGGTCCTTCATCTCCCATGTCTCTTCACCAGGTGGCGGGCGGCCCGAAAATTAAGTGATGTGTTGTGCAGCAGTCAGTGTGAAGTGACTGTGAGTAACACTGATGGTGCTGATGATGCTGCTGCAGAATCGGGAAGCAATTAATTCATAAATATAATGTACTCAGTGTATTATACATACATAAACATGTACATACGTGTATTTGTGTATGCATGTATATACATGAGTGTGTGTGCATATATATATATATATATATATATATATATACAGCCAGTTCCCAGGAACAAAAGTCCTCCCCCGCTTCCGCTAAGTCCACAGCATGACGCTGGGGCTCCACTGGTGGAGCCAGGTGCGGTGGGGGCCCGTCTCAAATGCTTCAACAATCAGTGGGCTTGCTCACAGGTGGATCCCTGGATTCTACAAGTAGTGTCTCAGGGATTCAAGCTGGAATTCGAGACGTCTCCCCCTCGCCGTTTCCTAAAATCTGCCTTGCCAACATCTCCCTTGGACAGGGAGGCTGTGATAGAGGCAAATTCACAAGCTGTATTTGCAGCAGGTGATAGTCAAGGTACCCCTCCTTCAACAAGGAAGGGGTTACTATTCCACCGGACGGTTCGGTGAGACCCATTTTAAATCTTTGAACACGTATATAAAACGGTTCAAGTTCAAGATGGAATCGCTCAGGGCGGTTATCTCAAGCCTGGAGGAAGGGGATTACATGGTATCACTGGACATCAAGGATGCTTACCTGCATGTCCCCATTTACTCTCCTCACCAGGAGTACCTCAGATTTGTGGTACAGGACTGTCATTCTGCGGCGGGACTGCCGCATTCTAGATCAGTAAAAGCCCATTCCACGAGGAAGGTGGGCTCTTCTTGGGCGGCTGCCCGAGGGGTCTCTGCTTTACAACTTTGCCGAGCTGCTACTTGGTCGGGGTCAAACACATTTGCAAGATTTTACAAGTTTGACACCCTGGCTGAGGAGGACCTAGAGTTCGCTCATTCGGTGCTGCAGAGTCATCCGCACTCTCCCTCCCGTTTGGGAGCTTTGATATAATCCCCATGGTCCTTACGGAGTCCCAGCATCCACTTAGGACGTCAGAGAAAATAAGATTTTACTCACCGGTAAATCTATTTCTCGTAGTCCGTAGTGGATGCTGGGCGCCCATCCCAAGTACTTGTACATAGTTATTGTTAACAAAAGGGTTATTGTTGAGAGCCATCTGTGCAGAGGCTCCGTTGTTGTCATACTGTTAACTGGGTATAATATCACGAGTTGTACGGTGTGATTGGTGTGGCTGGTATGAGTCTTACCCGGGATTCAAAATCCTTCCTTAGTGACAGTATCCTAACTGAGGACTGGAGCAGGGTCATAGGGGGAGGAGCCAGTGCACACCAGGTAGTCCTAAAGCTCTCTTTAGTTGTGCCAAGTCTCCTGCGGAGCCGCTATTCCCCATGGTCCTTACGGAGTCCCAGCATCCACTACGGACTACGAGAAATAGATTTACCGGTGAGTAAAATCTTATTTTATATATATATATATATATATATATATATATATATGACTTGGGGTTTGTTTTATTAGATAGAGCATGTCCCTGTGAAGTGCCTTTTGGGGTTGTGGTTTTTCAGAAAGTTACAGGTTTTTTTTAATTAAGAGAAATATGCCCCATTATAGAGATCGGGCATTTCAATTTGTTGCGCCTGCGCAGTGGCCGCCAGCAGGGGGTGTACTAGAGTGCCTTCTCTTGAGAGCCGCAATATGGCCGCCTTCTCCCCGGTTATTCTGTAAATAGGAAAATAACCTCACAGGTTCACATAGGGCAGAGTTGCCACTACTAGTGCAGGGCTGTAACTTACAGTACTAAGGAAAAGCCATATACTAAAGCGGCACGGTGACCTCACCCCTCTCAGAGACACCAGGGCGCAGCACACTGGTACACACACCTGTTAGCTCAGGGCAGCACTATAGGACCCTCCTGTAATGCTGTGCTGGCGGCGTGTAGTGATCAGGGCACTGGGAGACTGGCTGGCTGGTCTCCGTCTCTGCTGCCTATAGAACTTCCACCTCTGTTATATATCAGGGCTGCTCTCCTGTTATGATTCCAATACTCTGGTCTGGGGATATCTTATAGCAAGGACCTGAGTACTGGAACGTAATGCTTGGAAAGGGAGTGGGAACGGGAATAGCCCCTGGCGCCCTATCTCCGTTGTCTCGCCCGTGCTGTCAGAAATCTCTTGCGAGACTATGGTTGCTTGGGCCCATGGCAGCCGCGTTTGAAGGGCGGATTACGTCTGCCCAACTCCGATGCCCCCTCAGGTCTTAATGGGAGACAAAGAGAAATCCGAGACAGGGTGATAACAAGGGGCCCTCTACTAAACAACAAAGCCGGGGGCTCAAAACTAACTTTAAACTAGAGTATGTGCGGAAAACCGCCAGGGAAAAGGACAACCAAAATACCCACTTGTCCACTCTTCTACCCGGCACCGGCGAGTTCCGGAGAGGAGTGTGGGAGCGTAAACCTCCGCAAATGCACCAACACAGAATACAAAATAAAGCGCCACTCACGAAAACCACACGAGATCCTCTAGCGACTGTTGCGGGTAAATGAGGACTGGAAGACTCCTTGGGAAGAGATGACAACACTAAGATTCAGGAACTCTGAGGACAGGAATGACCGGACACAGCAGAACTGGAACAGACGTCAGCAAACCAAAGCAGCATGCAGGAAGCTATTACCGGCGTCTGTGTGAAGCACTGAGAAGGTATTTAGCAGGGAGTCCTTCAATCAGAAGTTCAGAGCCTGATTAGCACAATGCCGTGCAGCTGCCTTGCTGCACGACCAGAAGACAAGTGTGTGTGTGTAGTTCACTTGATTGACCCTGCAAGGGGAGCGCAGTCCGTCCGTGGCGTCCCCGTTGCTAGGGTCCAGGCGGCTCAGCGCGCCCGGCGTCCTAGCGTTGCTAGGGAGCCGGCGGCTAGCACGCTCGGCGTCCCTAGTTGCTAGGCGCCGGGCCGCAAGGACATCGCGGACCACGGCGCCTAACACCTGTGTGTTCTCTTCCTCTCCTACCTCACACTGGAACTGGCCGCCCAGAGAACGAGAGGGCAGCGGCTGACATCAGAGAGGGTGCAGCAATCTGTGTGGGCAGAGCCCCTCACAGCAAGGTGTCCTTATGCTGTGCCCCGTGTAATCACTGTGATCCATACAGACTCACCCTGGTATGCTCTCTATTATTTATTTTTTTACACTGCGGCATGCTCGAGGGAAGGGAGCAGGCACCACCCCACCGCCACTACTCCTCCGCCAGCATCACTGCCGAGCCGGTCAGTGTTCCGGCGGCAATGAGCAGTAGGCAGCCACCAGCAACAACAGTCAGGAAGCTGTTACTCCCGGCAGCAGTAGCGTCAAGCTGCAATTCAGCCAGCGGCACGATGATCCGGGAGACAGTGGCAGCACAGGGAAGCAGTACCCCCTCCAATCGCAGCACCAACTAGGAGACTGAGGCAGCAACCTGCCCCCAGCAGCAGCACCACCCTGATGATAGGTAAGATGCATTTTGGTGTCACAAGAAGGTGGCCGGAGTAGTGGCTGGCTGTGGTCACACCCCGGGGAAAAGTGATAGTGATTTCAGTGTTCCCTTGCGCGAGGATTGGATGTGTAGATGTATGGAGGCTATGTATGTATAGATGTGAGCGGCAGTGTGCGGATGTATGATAGCGGCAGTGTGCGGATGTATGAGAGCGGCAATGTACGGCTGTATAACTGCGTCGGTGTGCGGCTGTATGAGTGCGATGGTGTGCGGCTGTATGTGTGCGGCGGTGTGCGGCTGTAAGAGTGCGGCTGTAAGAGTGCGGCTGTAAGAGTGCGGCTGTAAGAGTGCGGGGTTGTACGGATGTATGAGAGCGGGGTTGTACGGATGTATGAGAGCGGGGTTGTACGGATGTATGAGAGCGGCAGTGTATGAATGTATGAGAGCAACAGTGTACAGTTGTGTGAGAGCGGCAGTGTGCGGATGTATGAGAGTGGCGGTGTACGGATGTATGAGAGCGGCAGTGTATGGATGGCAGCGTCATAGGGAGGGATGTCGGAATGCTGTTATAGGGTTCCTAATACAAAATGCCACGTTGGGCTTGATGGGCAGGTAGTGCGGCAAGCACACCCAAATTGGCATCTGACGTCGCCTGCAGTCCACACTGTTGTGAGGAGTCAGAGTTAATTTTGACTGTGTAGTGTACTCACAGAGGACCTACCGCCCGTCCCCTCCTCGCATCTGAGCAGCAGGTCAGGCTCTTATTTTCTTTTTAATCAGGAGAGGCCGAGTGAACTGTGAGCAGGGGGGCAGAGCTACATGGGACCCAGAGGGGCTGCTGTGCTGTCAGAGAGGGAGAGGAAGAGAGAGATGAAGCTACTGCAGATCCCCAGCTGATTGTGAGGTGCCGGGTTGAAGGGTGATGTGATCACCCTTCTCCCTCGCTGCCGCTGGGGACCGCATCTAGGCTTCCTCCATCGAGGGCATGCGGCGCAGCAGTGGGCAGCGTGTAATGAGTTTGTCTGACTCATTATACTGCTGCCTGTTGTGGACACCTCCGTCCGTACGGACTGGTGTACATGCCCAGCACAGAGGTGACAGTGTTGGTGGAAGTGCTGCCCAGTTCTGACCCTGCAGGCCTCCCTGATCTGACTGCGGCCGCTGCTACTGCTGCGGCCCGAAACCCCTGCCGGTCCCCTCCATAGACTTCTGCCTGTCCAGCGCTGAGGTACTAGGGGTATCCCAGCTGCGGGAAGGGTATGTCTCTGGCTTTCTCTCCGGCAGGGGAAGGTGACAGCGGCGGAGGAAGTGTTGCCCACCTCAGACACTGCAGGCCTCCCCGATCCAGCTGCGGCCACAGCTGATGCTGCCAGAACCCCCTGCTGGTCTCCTTTGTTGACTGCCGCATGGCCAGTGCTGAAGTACTGGGGGTAGGCCAGCTACGGGAAGAGTGTCTCTGCCTCGGGCTCTCTCTCTCTGTCAGGGGAAGGAAGGGCTGATTCTCTGGCACAACAGGGAGGGCTAGGCTGCAGGAACACAGCACTGGAAGAAACAGGAGGCCGAACTCATGACCAAAAAGTGAGCAGTGCAGTGATCAGCCCCCTAGTCTTTCCCTCTCTCTGGGTGCAGAGCTGTATTCTACAGAGAGGGCTGGGATGGGAAGAAGGGGAACGGCACCTGACGCACACATACACGCGCGGCACCTGACACACACATACACGCGCAACACCTGACACACATACACGTGCGGCACCTGACACACACACACGTAGCATCAGACACAATAAAATAAACATGCAGCACCTGACCCACACATACACGCGCAACACCTGACACACACACATACACGTGCGGCACCTGACACACACACACGTAGCATCAGACACAATAAAATAAACATGCAGCACCTGACCCACACATACACGCGCAACACCTGACACACACACATATACACGCGCAACAACTGACACACACACATACACGTGCGGCACCTGACACACACACACGTAGCATCAGACACAATAAAATAAACATGCAGCACCTGACACATGCATATACACGCAGCACCTGACACATGCATATACACGCAGCACCTGACACATGCATATACACGCAGCACCTGACACATGCATATACACGCAGCACCTGACACATGCATATACACGCAGCACCTGACACATACATATACACGCACACCATCAGACACACACATACACATGCAGTGCCTTACTCACACACACATAGACACGTGCAGCACCTGAGGCACACACATGTACACGCGCAGCACCTGACGCACACTCATGTACACGCGCAGCACCTGAGGCACACACATGTACACGCGCAGCACCTGACGCACACTCATGTACACGCGCAGCACCTAATGCACACTCATGTACACGCGCAGCACCTGACGCACACTCATGTACACGCGCATCACCTGACACAGACATACGTATTCATGCACAGCACCAGACATACACTTGTACACACGCAGAGCACCTGATACTCGCACACATATACACCCGCAACACCTGACACACACACACACACACACGTGCGGCAGCTGACGCATACACACGCACCATCAGACACACTCATATATACACGCAGCACCTGACACACACATACACACAGGAGCTGACACACACATACACAGGCAGCACCTGACACACACACACATATACACGCGCAGCACCTGACACCACGTACTCACACGTACAAGCAATGCATTTCACGCCTACCTCCAGCCTCAGTTACAGGCTGCTGCCGCCTACCCCCCTCCCTGCATCAGCTGCAAAGGCAGCAAAATATTTTGACCAAAGTCTAAAGGCCCGTACACATTAAACGATGTCACTCTGTGAGCTACATCGTCTAATGTTTCCCCTCCCGGGCCGTCCAGCGGCCGACTGTACACACTGAGCGATATGACCGCTCTTATCGCTCAGTGACGTCACGCCCCCGCCAGCCCTGCATGAAGGTCGTGGACGACAGTCCACATCCTTCCTGCATGCCCTACCGACAGCGAAGATTGTTGCCGACCCGCGGGGCCGCGCATCGTTTGTCGCTGGCTGCATACACACTTAACGATAAAATGAGCGACGTCGCTCATTAAATCGTTAAGTGTGTACGGACCTTAAACAATTTGGTTTGGTTAATAAAATAATTTTGCACAGAACAGTGATGTTATACGAACATTTTCATTAAACATTTAAAAAATCAAATGTTTATTCTTTAAGTGAAATTTTACATTTCTGAATAAAAAAAATAAATTTAAAAAAAGCGATGAAATTCCATAGACAAAAAACCTTACGGTTTCACATGTCCCATTAAGGCTTCTTAGACATGATCGAAATTTCAGAAGCCTGTTGTAACTCTTCCACTCAAACTCCAAAAAGCAATGAAATTCCGATCATTAAGGCTGACGCCTTAATGGACGTGTTCCTTGCGCAATACAGATATGGTATGCCATCACAGCCTGTGGGTAAGTGCAGATTCAGCACTCTCACAGAGTGAGATTGCTGTCACTCACACAATGGTGGAGCTGCTAATTCACAGATTTGTGTGCTCATTGGAATACACACATGCAGTCTATGCAACTGAAGGTCTGAGCGGAAGACAAAGCTGCTCAGATGAGGTAAGAGTGTTGTTGATTGGAGGGAGGAGAGCGGTGTGGATGGGGGAACAGAAGTGTGTGGATAGAGGGAACACTAAGCAGCACTAATGGGGGGGACAGAGAAACACAGGGGGTAATTCAGACCGCAGCAGCAGCAGCAGCGATTGCAGTCTGAATTAGTTTGTGAGGTGCGCACGTGCAATGGCCGCACTGCGCGTGCGTACCCCAGGAGCCCAGTGAGATGCTATTACCCTGCCTGATTGATAGGCAGAGGTGATTGCGGGGAAGGAGGGGGGCGTGCAAACAGCGTTAGAATGCCATTGGCAGGGCATGGTCTGCACAACGGAGGCGTTTCCGGACCACTGGGGGGTGGGCTGTGGCGGTTATCCCCTGCCAAGAGCGCAGGATCCACTAAATTTACCTTCAGGATGTCAGCTACATGAATAGGGTAAGAGTGGTGTGGATGGGGGGTAGATTAAGCAGCAAGTATGGGAAGGGAGACAGAGCGGTGCAGATGCGGGAAATGGTGCAGATGGGTTGAAAACACTGGCATGGATGGGTAGAAAACTGGTGCAGATGGGAGAGAAGACAGTGTGCCATGTACTGGAGGAGGCAGAGTGACGTTGAAGAAGGAAACACTGAGCAGCACAGAGAGAAGGAAACGGTGGTACAGACAATGCACAGGTGGGGAAAGACAGATGGTACAGATAAGTTAGTACAGACTAGCACAGATGGGAGAACACAGCAGTAGGGATTGGGGAAGACCGGGCAGCATGGGGGTGTATAGGGGAAGTAAGTGTAGATGCATAGACCGTAGATGGGGTATTATAGTTTAGCAATTAACCAAGATGTTTGAGGGAGCTAAATGTGTATACTAAGTGAGATGGATGTATGGAGTTAGAAGGATGTTGTAACAAGGTGGCTTTGTTGTGTTGACTGAATGGGATGGTTGTGGGCACTGTGTGGGATGGGAGCACCACAAAACTGCTCAGACCTTCAGTTGCATAGACTGCATGTGTGTATTCCAATGAGCACACAAATCTGTGAATTAGCAGCTCCACCATTGTGTGAGTGACAGCAATCTCACTCTGTGAGAGTGCTGAATCTGCACTTACCCACAGGCTGTGATGGCATACCATATCTGTATTGCGCAAGGAACACGTCCATTAAGGCGTCAGCCTTAATGATCGGAATTTCATTGCTTTTTGGAGTTTGAGTGGAAGAGTTACAACAGGTTTCTGAAATTTCTATCATGTCTAAGAAGCCTTAATGGGACATGTGAAACCGTAAGGTTTTTTGTCTATGGAATATATATATATATCACAAACATATATGATTCATACATATATCACACACACATACATGGTACATACATGAGAAAGACCTGGGATGGTGATGAGGCCAGGGCCCCCTGCTGATGTTGCGTTGAGGAAGGCAGTGTTCCAGGGCGGATGCCAGTCGGGGAGAGCGCCGCGCAGCCCGGGAAAAATACTGCTGAGGAGCTACATCTGGAAGAGCCCCTGGGAGGGAGAGTGCCAGTGCCACATGCCCCATCCTGCGCGGCAGACTCTGCAGGCCTGCACATGGGAAGGGAGGTCTCTGGCCACACATACTCACCCTTCTGCTGAAGCCCCGCTGCTGTCCCCATCAGCGATCTCCAGCGGGGAGCGGGGCCAGGATGAACCTCAACCTGTGAGAACTATCTTCATGATCAAGAGATCTCATATGCAAGATAAGTATGTGTTGGGATAGGGCTGGGGAGGGCGGCTGCTCGGGCACACCCCCGTCAAGTTAAGGAGATTTAACTGAGGAAGCACAAGGGAACTCTCGTCTGGGGACAACAACTGCAGGGAGACCACATCTTTTCAGATGAACATGGGAGGGCAGAAGGCTGCCTAATACTGAAGCACCCTCAGACATTAAACCATATGCAACAACTATTGCAAGCATTCCTGGGGGAAGGTCTGCAGCAGACGGATTTGCATACGGTGATGTCATCCAAGCAGTGGGCCAAAGTTGGCTGGAACCCTCATCTGTATATGAAAAGGGGCATGCAGGGCATGGCGGCCTTTTGCGGTGCTTGGATAACCCCAAGTTTGCATTAAACACCCCCACCCTCCTTCGGTGTGGGGCTCATGTTGGCCATGCCCAAGCCCCTGAAGCATTCAAGCTGATTTCTTGCAGCAGCTGGGCACTGTAACAGCTTCAGAGCTGCTCTACAAGACAAGTAAAAGGGTGTGGGCCCTGCAGCACCACCTGTAGTTTGCATACACACATATATAGGACAGCATCTCTTATATGCCCCAGGGTCAATAAAATAGTATCCTTGTCTAGGCTATCCATCCCCTCAGATAAGGTATTTGTCCATGCCGCTACAGCACTACACACCCAGGCCGACGCAATTGCCGGTCTGAGTAAGGTACCTGAATGTGTATAAATGGACTTCAGGGTAATCTCCTGTTTGCGGTCAGCACACTCTTTGAGGGTAGCCGTATCCTGGGACGGGAGGGCTACCTTCTTGGATAAGCGTGTTAATGCTTTGTCCACCCTAGGGGAGGATTCCCATCGTAACCTATCCGTTGATGGGAAAGGATACGCCATAAGAATCCTTTTGGAAATCTGCAGTCTTTTATCTGGAGATTCCCAAGCTTTTTCACATAACTCGTTCAGCTCGTGTGAGGGGGGAAAGGTTACCTCAGGCTTCTTTCCCTTGTACATATGTACCCTCTTGTCAGCGACAGGGGGTTCCTCTGTGATGTGCAAAACATCTTTTATTGCCATAATCATAAATCGAATGGATTTTGCCAATTTTGGCTGTAACTTTGCATCATCGTAATCGACACTGGAGTCAGAATCCGTGTCGGTATCTGTGTCAACAATCTGGGATAGTGGGCGCTTATGAGACCCTGACAGTCCCTGCAACATAGGATAAGGCATGGGTTTAAATCCTGACTGTCCCAAAGCTTCTGCCTTGTCTAATCTTTTGTGCAATGAGTTTACACTAGCATTTAAAACATTCCACATATCCATCCAATCAGCTGTCGGCGGAGACACCACATTCATTTGCTCCCGCTCCTCTCTAATATAGCCTTCTTCCTCAGACATGTCGACACACGTGTACCGACACACTACACACACAGGGAATGCTTTTTCTGAAGACAGTTCCCCACAAGGCCCTTTGGAGAGACAGAGAGAGAGTATGCCAGCACACCCCCCAGCGCTATATAACCCAGGAATAAAACAGTAACTTAATGTTTGCCCAGTAGTGCTGCTGTATGTAATTTGCGAATTATGTGCCCCCCCCCCCCTCTTTTCAACCCTCTTGTCTAACGTGGTATAAGCAGGGTAGAGTCCGGGGAGCTTCCTCTCAGCGGTGCTGTGGAGAAAAAATGGCGCTGGTGAGTGCTGAGGGAGAAGCCCCGCCCCCTCGGAGGCGGGCTTCTGTCCCGCTTAAACTGTAAAATTGGTGGGGGCTTATACATATATAAAGTGCCCAGCTGTATATATGTTATATTTTTGCGAAAGAGGTTTATATTGCTGCCCAGGGCGCCCCCCCTGCGCCCTGCACCCTTACAGTGACCGGAGTATGTGAGGTGTATGGGAGCAAAGGCGCACAGCTGCAGTGCTGTGCGTTACCTCAGTGAAGATCATGAAGTCTTCTGCCGCCTCTGAAGTCTTCTTTTCTTCTCATACTCACCCGGCTTCTATCTTCCGGCTCTGCGAGGGGGACGGCGGCGCGGCTCTGGGACGGACGGCGAGGGTGAGATCCTGCGTACCAATCCCACTGGAGCTAATGGTGTCCAGTAGCCTAAGAAGCAGGACCTTGCAACTCAGATAGTAGGGCTGCTTCTCTCCCCTCAGTCCCTCGATGAGGGAGTCTGTTGCCAGTAGTGCTCCCTGAAAATTAAAAACCTAACAAAATACTTTCTGTCAGAAAGCTCAGGAGAGCTCCTGAAAAGCACCCAGTCTCCACTGGGTACAGTATCAAACTGAGGTCTGGAGGAGGGGCATAGAGGGAGGAGCCAGTGCACACCCAGAACTAAAGTCTTTCTTAAAGTGCCCATGTCTCCTGCGGAGCCCGTCTATCCCCATGGTCCTTACGGAGTCCCCAGCATCCTCTAGGACGTTAGAGAAAATAGGATTTTAATACCTACCGGTAAATCCTTTTCTCTTAGTCCGTAGAGGATGCTGGGCACCCGTCCCAGTGCGTACTGTGTCTGCAGTTATTAAATGGCCCTTAACTCCAGAACATTTATGTGGAGATGAAAACATCCAAGGAAGACTTGACCATCTTCCTTGGATGTTTTCCCCCTGTGTGACTGCTCTCCAGCCTCGGAGGGTTGTATCCGTGGTCCCTAGGATCCCGTCCTGGATCCCGAACCATCGCCCCTCTAGGTGGTGAGAACTGTGCAGCCACCAATGGAGTGAGATTCTGGTCTTGGAAGACAGGATTATCCTCCGGTGCATGTGTAGGTGGGATCCGGACCACTTGTCCAACAGGTCCCACTGGAACACTCTGGCATGGAACCTGCCAAACTGAATGGCCTCGTAGGCCGCAACCATCTTCCCCAGCAACTGAATGCATTGATGGATTAACACTCTTGCTGGTTTCAGAATTTGTTTGACCAGACTCTGGATCTCCAGAGCCTTTCCACTAGAAGAAAACCTCTTCTGTGTCCAGTATCACTCCCAAAAACAACAACCGCGTCATTGGGACCAACTGCGATTTTGGCAAGTTTAGGAGCCAACCATGTTGTTGAAGAACTGTCAGGGAGAGTAGATGTTTTGCACCAACTGGTCCCTGGATCTCGCCTTTATCAGGAGATCATCCAAGTACGGGATAATTGTGACTCCTTGCTTGTGAAGGAGGACCATCATTTCCGCCATCACCCTGGTGAAAATCCTCGGAGCCGTGGACAGACCAAACGGCAACGTCTGAAATTGGTAATGACAATCCTGAATTGCAAACCTCAGGTAGCTTGATGCAGTGGCTAAATGGGAACATATAAGTAGGCATCCTTTATGTCTACCAAAACCATGAAATCTCCTTTATCCCCCGGACTGGAGATCACTACCCTGAGAGATTCCATCTTGAAATTGAATTTCTTTAGGTAGAAATTAAGGGATTTCAGATTTAAGATTGGTCTGACTGAGCCGTCCGGCTTCTGGACCACGAAGAGGCTTGAATAAAAACCTTCTCCCTGCTGACTAAGGCTGATTTGAACAATCGGTGAGGGGGAACGTCTTGAAACCCCAGTTTGTACCCTTGGGACACTATTTGTAAAACCCACGAGTCCAGGTCCGAATGAATCTAGAACTGACTGAAGAGTTTTAGACGTGCCCCCCACTGGTGCGGGCTCCTGCAAGAGAGCCCCAGCGTCATGCAGTGGATTTGGCAGAAGCAGAGGACGATCTCTGCTCCTGCGATCTTGAAGAGGCTACAGACCTCTTCCCTCTTTTCCTTCCTCTACCTGCAAAGAAAGGGGAATCTTAACTTCTTGCATATCTATTGGGCCGAAATGACTGCGTCAGATAATGATGCGTCTTCAACCGTTGAGAGGGAACATAGGGCAAGAAGGATGACTTACCTGCGGGAGCTGCCGAGATCAAATTAACTAGGCCGTCGCCAAACAAGGCTTCACCTTCATAGGGAAGAGACTCCCTTTCTTCTTGGAGTCAGCATCAGCATTCCCTTGGTGAATCCACAATGCCCTCCTATCCGAGACTGCCATGAAATTGGCCCGTGAGCACTTGTGCCCGGTGTAGGATTTTTAAATATGTGTAGTTTACTGTATGCAAGGGTTTAAAACCTTTTAGGAACTGAGATCTAAAGTGTATTACATGTAGTTTAAAAAAAACAAAAAAGGTTTATTTTATGGCAGTAGTTTCCAAACTGGGGTTCTTGCACTGGTAGCATAGTTTGGTGGTCCAGGACCAATTAAAATTATTTATACTTTATTAAATTGGCAAAACCATTCCCTCACAACATAACTGAACCTGAGGATGACATGCTATAAACACAATTTACTTAATTTTATATTTTTTTCTGAATTTCTCAATAAAAAAAACTTTGGCCTAGGGGTGCCGTGAAACAAATTTTGATACTCTAGGGCAGGGGTGTCAAACCCATGGGCCGCATGCCGCCCCCAATGCATCCTTTTGTGGCCCACAGGCCGGGGTCCGACAGGGGTCCTTTTGTGGCCCGATCACCTTGCTTAGAGCGAGGGCAGGAGAGTGCAGCCAGAGTCTTTGCTTTCTATGTGCGGCACCATCTTCCCGAAGAGATCACCGGGAAGATAGTGCCCCTTCCACTGGCTACAGCACAGGTATACTGGGGTGGGGTAGCAAACTGGGGGCCCCAATGGGCCCCTCCAGCAGTCCCTCTACCAAAACACGTCTTTTGGTGGTTTTGCGGTGTTGTTATAACTACATGGTGACGATACTGTAGCACAGAGATTTTCAACCATTTACAACTCACGTCACACAGAACAAGATTTAAATATTGACAAGGCACACTGAAATATAATGGTGATGCATGGTGCAGTATCGTGTCCTAGGATGTCATGTCGCAGCTTCTCCATAGGTAACGCCTGAACAGGCCCGGTGACAGGGGGGACAAAGGGGACACTTGTTCAGGGCTCCAAGTATTAAGAACAGAAATAATGGGGCCACAGTGCCAATATTGCTTTTTAAAGTGTATCCACCAACTGCTCAATTTAAGCAGGAAAACAATTAACAGGCCAACTAAACCCTCCCCCCTCCTTTTACCCCATCACTTTGTCCAGTCCCTGTGGTCCATACTTATTTCCATTATTATGCATGTTGCTGTGCTGGCCCTTTTCTGAATGTCCCTGCCACCGCCACCGAAGAGCTGGATAGCCCAGTATGAAAACCACCTGCCGGCCTCACTGACGGTCCGAGTCAAAGGCTCCATTTTTTTTAAAGATCCCTCTGCCAAGTTAAGGGGGGGTTGAGGGGGCCCCAGAGATATCAGTGCACTGGGCCCCGAGATTTCTGTTGCTGGCCCTGACCCTCAGGGGCGTATCTACCCCTTGGCCAGGATGGCACTTGCCAGGGGCACCATCCAGCTGTGCCAACCGTGGCTAAGGGATAGAGTTCTGCAGTCTCGAAAGGGCGCTATGGCAATCAGCGTGGGACTGACCAATTAGACGGTGAGGGAAGGATACTGAAATTGTCCCAACCCTGTTACAGTTTGAAACGTTCCTCAACTGCTGTCCACTGCTTCACTCCTAGCTCTGCCCCTTTGAAATTATTAATCCCTACCCCCCGGTAGGCGGAGTTCTCCAGGCCCATACTCAGGAGTCACCACTGCTGTATATTATGTGCCGGTTGTAGAGGCAGAGCGGGGAACATCAGAGAACGCCACAAATTACACAGTGGGCAAGGAGATGGCTGGAGACAGCTGCACAGCCATGCCTTGCAAGTTCGAGAGAGCTGTTGAATTTCAGCACTTCAAGTCAGAGCCTGCCCCCTGCTGCCCCTGCTGCCCAATTTGTGCATGTGTGCTATCAGTGTGTGTGTGGGGGGGGTGGAGGATGTGTGTGACTGTGAGGGAGCTGTCAGTGTCAGTGGGGAGAGGAGCAGGAGGGAGTTGTCAGTGTGTGGAAGTGATGAGAGTTGTCAGTACTGGGGAAATGTGTGTGTGTGTGTGTGTGTGTGTGTGTGTGTGTGTGTGTGTACTAGATTTAGGAGTGTGTGTTTGTGAGAGGTTTCAGTTGGGGAATTAGAGTTCATACAGTAATTAAATGTTTTCATATTGAGAACTACATCTCCCAGCATATACAGTGTGCTGGGGATGCTAACAAGCTTTATTTAAAAGTTTAAAAAACATTGCTTTTATGACTGCAATGGTTAAAAAGGGAGAGCTATAAATCAATTTATCAGTGAATGATCGCAGTTTGAGCTGTTACATTTTACTGAACCACCTATCCCTCCACACTCACTACCTGTCCTCAGGATACATTTACCATCCCGGCAGACGGTATACCGGCGGTCATTTGACCGATGTTGGAATCCTGACACCACTTGGGAGACTGGTGCCGGCACACAGACAGCCAACATCCCGAAGGCGAGTATTGGAGGGAGGGTTAGGACCGGGGGAGCGGGTGTTAGGGAAGGCACTAGGAGGGGGGGGGGGTTAGTCCTAGCTGCCACCCCCTGAGGGTTAGCCCTATCCGCCACCCCCCCAGAGGGTTAGGATTAGGTATCATGTGACTGCTGGAATCCCGAGCGCCGGATGCCATACCCAACCCCCTTTACTTTTTCAGGCATTTCTATCTCTCCTCTCTCTATGGTGTTCCGATTGCCCACTTTCCCTTGTGCTTTTCTCTCTCTCTCCTTTGTTTAGAGCATCAGTTTCTGTAGTCCACTTTATCCTTATTTTTTCCAGTGTTTCACTATCTCTCTGATGTAATGAGGATGTATGGTCTAGAGGGATCAGTAATGCATTGTACTGTATAGAGGCGTCAGGGATGTAGCGTAGGGTATAGAGGCGTCAGGGATGTAGCGTAGGTTATAGAGGCATCAGGAATGTAGCGTAGGGAATAGAGGCATCAGGGATGTAGCGTAGGGTATAGAGGCGTCAGGGATGTAGCATAGGGAATAGAGGCGTCAGGGATGTAGCGTAGGGAATAGAGGCGTCAGGGATTTAGCTTAGGGAATATAGGCATCAGGGATGTACTAGCAGGTATATAGAGGTCAGTGTACTGTATAGAGGGGTCAGTAATGCAGTGATGGTTATAGAAAGGTCAGTGATGTAGTGTAGGGTATAGAGGGGTCAGTTATGTAGTGTGGGGTAAAGAGGGGTCAGTAAAGATACTAAGCTGAAGTACTTAGAACACTTCTTGAATTAAGACACAACCTGCAAGAAAAAGTATGCAATATGGGTGAAAAGGCAAATGTCAGAGGTCTTGATACAAGTAACCAGCTACACACCTTGCACCACATAGCGTTATGTTAAACTGGGATATGTTCTTTTTTGGTGTGTGTGTGTGTATGTGTGTGTGGGGGGGGGGGTGCCAAAGGAAATTTTTGCCATTGGCTCCTTTGGTCTAGAACCAGCCCTGATCACAAAATATTTTTGTCTAAGCAGACTGGACACTGATCAGCGTTGGCTCATTCTCAGCCCCCCGCCCAGCCTCTGCTGCCAACAGACTGCTATTAGCTAGTTAACCTTCTGCCTTCCCTATCTATGACACAGACTGCTGCTAATGCTACCAGACTGTTCCCAGTGGCTTCACACCAACAGTGAATCCCAGCCGATGATGTAGGGCAGCGTGTGGGGGAGGGGGTCAGTTGCTGTTGCTCCAACATGGTAACCGCCAATGGACTGCAATGCTTTATCGAAAGGGGGGGTGCCAGACCCTTACTTTGCTAGGGGCGCTTGGACCCCTAGCTACACCTCTGTTGACCCTAACCGATACCCCTAAACTAACCATAATTCCTGCAGTAAAAATCCATGTTTCTATGTATATAGGGGGGCATTCCGAGTTGATCGCATGCTGCCGTTGTTCGCTGCGTAGCAATCAGTTGAAAAAAAATGGCTAATCTGTGCATGCGCATGCTCCGTAATGTGCATGCGCATCGTACGGGTACAAAGTCCATTGTGGTTTTGCACTAGTTCTAGCGATTATTCCAATCACAGAACAGGCCACAAGGAGATTGACAGAAAGAGGGCGTTTCTGGGTGGCAACTGACCGTTTTCAGGGAGTGCTTGGAAAAATGCAGGCGTGGCAGAAGAAATGCAGACGTGGCTGGGCATTCGCTGGATGGGTGTGTGACATCAAAAGCCGTCCCTCGGTTGTTAGAATCAACGCACACGAAGTGTAACTACATAAGGTCCATGGCTCTAAGAGTTTATCTTGTGTATCCTTTATTCTTAGTCATGGTCAGATAAGATTAGAAAATACCATTTAAGTGGAAATTTCCTGTTAGCTGTTTTTCAGTTTGCTCAACTGTCTGATTAACTGGTCCTAAAAAAGGACCAAAGGAGCTAAATTGCCCTGTGATCTAGCTAAATTGCCCCAGTTAAAAAAAAAAAAACTAAGATGCTGTAATTCCTGGATGTTTCCTTACTGCATCAACAGGAAGTGACAAGAAACAATGTAATGTGGAACCGTACAGCAGAAGGGATTGCGGCTACCCCACAATAAGTGCAGCGGAATGTAAGAAGAGGAATTGTTGCTTTGACTGCAGTATTCCCGGGGTTAACTGGTGTTTCTTCAAGTCACAAGGTATGGAGCTGCTGTATAGTTACTCGCAAGTCAGTAGTTGTATGATGCTCACACCTGTTAAACTGGATACACACAGAATGCCCTACACAGGGGGTGAAATGAGCGCCCCCCCCCCACCCCCGTACGCTCAGCACACATCACGCTGTGCTGAGCGGGGGCAGAGATGTGTGCTGAGCAGTTCGCTCAGCACACATCTCTCCCCAAAATCGGGCCGTGAATACGGACCTTTAAACTGGATCCACACTTAGATTATCTGTCCAATTTTTTTTTCTAGTTGAAACAAAATTATGCTAATATGTGGCAGCAAATGACAATTGACCATTTGCTCACAAACACTGGAAAACATCCAAAAATGGTCATTTAGATAAATTGGTTAAATCCATTTCATTTAGCTAATTTATCCAAACTACCTTTATTGTATCTCTGTGGGTGAATGATGTGTGGGTCAGTGTTGAGGGTGGTGGAGGAGATGGGTAATAGGCACAGCAGGGTGTGGACAGTCAAATAGTGTGCTTAGAGGTTCAGAGTCATTGTATGAGACTCTGGCAACAGTGACTTGATGAGTCTGGTGTCCATAGGGTGGGACGCATTAACCTTTTTATGCTATTGAAATAGTTCTCCTCCTGACCGACGCAGTTCCTTGCTCCGAGGTTGGTGTATTGTCCTGTTGCAGCGCCTCTCCACTGTGGTCACAGTGAGCTGTGTGGTGTTGCTGGCGCATGCCAATCTCCCCCCAACCTCCCTCTTGAATTTCAGACCTACGTACGCATGATGGGATCTTGTATGATATGCGCGTGTGCTGTAGAGATGAAAGTGGGGGTGAGAAGGCAGATCGTGAGATGGGGAAACTTTGTGGACTGTTAGCGAAGGGGAGCACTGGGCAATCTGAGTTGCAAAGAGGGCAGCAGAAGAGGTTATTGCATGTGCACTGGTGACAGGTCCATCCTTGGTGGCCAGCCTCAGTGGTAAAGGTGTACATGAGCTAGTGTCCCTTGGCCAGCCATGTACCATGGCCACCTCCCTACCTCCTATATATTCTCCCTGATCTGTCACTTTGTTACGGTCTGCTGCTGGCACTGGTGTATCGTCCTGCAGATGCCGTCTCCGCCCATTGCTGTGACTTCCCCCAGAGTTAGCCACACAGAGTGACAGATCTGGGAAAATATATAGGAGATCATTACTTTCACTTGCAGCCTACCTTATTTTTTGCAGCCTAGCATGCTCCTGACCCCTTCTCTCACTAATACTTATACAACATTCATGAACTCATCTTAAGGTTTCTTTATTATTCAGTCACACTGTCTTGGATCCAAACCATTTCCTGTGGCATTGCAGTCAAACAATTGAGCTATTTACCCTTGCATAGAAAGGTATAATCTAAGCTAGAGAATTCTATTTGGAGCTCACCTTGTACTTTGTGAAGAAATAATCAGCTTTGTGGCTGAGCAGATATATGGAGTGTGTGGCTGCACACTGCATTGATCTGCTGAGTTGCAATGCTAATAATTTTTTTTTTTGCAAAGTACCAATAGCTTCATTGTGAAGGTGGAAAGAAGGGTGTTACGGCATGGAATGTACAAACTGCGAGACCCTGCTGGTAGCGCCTTTGTCTATTTAGTAGGAAGGGCACGTAACAGCCGGGGGGCAATGGAGGAAGCCCCTTTAGGGCTGGAGCCCGGCGGCAACTGACTCCGTTGTCTCTGGCAGTTCCGCCCCTGGACTAGAGGAATGGTCAAGAACATGGCAACAATTAATGCCAAAAAATGCAAAATCATACACGTCTCAAAAATGCAAAGGCTAACTATAATATTAAGGGCATTATAATGGCAAGAGGAAAGCTATCTAAGTATTACTATTTCAGGTGAGCAATGTAACAAAGCAATAGGAAAGGCAAGTCAGATGCTTGTTTGCATAGGTTAAAGAACCAGTAGCAGAAAAAAGTAATACAGGTTGAGTATCCCATATCCAAATATTCCGAAATACGGAATATTCCGAAATACGGACTTTTTTGAGTGAGACTGAGATAGTGAAACCTTTGTGTTTTGATGGCTCAGTGTACACAAACTTTGTTTAATACTCAAAGTTATTAAAAATATTGTATTAAATGAACTTCAGACTGTGTGTATAAGGTGTATATAAAACATAAATGAATTCTGTGAATGTACACACACTTTGTTTAATGCACAAAGTTATAAAAAATATTGGCTAAAATGACCTTCAGGCTGTGTGTATAAGGTGTATATGAAACATAAATGCCTTCTGTGCTTAGATTTAGGTCCCATCACCATAATATCTCGTTATGGTATGCAATTATTCCAAAATACAGAAAAATCCGATATCCAAAATTCCTCTGGTCCCAAGCATTTTGGATAAGGGATACTCAACCTGTAATGCCACTGTATAGGTCCTTGGTACAGCCACATTTAGAATCCTGTGTTCAGTTCCAGAAGCCATATCTCCAGAAGGCTGTAAATACATTAGGGCAACTAAAATTGTGCATGGCCTACATCACAAAACTTACCTGGAAATACTAAAAAATGTTGATGTGTATAGTTTGGAGAAGGGAAGAGGGAACATACAGTAATAGAAACATTTAAATATATAGGGAGGAATGTAATAGGGTGTGAGAATCAGAAAGTGAGAGATTTTGTGTTTTTTCCTGTTGTTTTTTTTTTGTTTGTTTGATTGTTTGTTTTTAAAGTGGCAATCCTTTACATGGCAAAACCAGGTTGATATTTGCCATGTAAAGGATTGCCACCGTGGGCATGTGTAGAAGGGGCACTGCTACTGTTGGCATTATGTGTGTAAGCTGCACTGATATGGTGGTTATGTGTATAAAGGGCACTGCGACTGTGGGTATTATTATTATTATTATATGCGGTGTAATGACAATAAGATAGTGCTACTGTGTGGCGTATTTTGATTTGGGGTGCTATTACTTCCACACCGAAGAGCTGATTTTTTTGGTATTTTCACCAGGCATGTCAATGGCCATATTCCTCCCACGGACAACAGGTGTCTCCCCGGGTGCCTGACTTAAACAAACCACCTCACCATCAGAATCCTCCTGGTCAATTTCCTCCCCAGCGCCAGCAACACCCATATCCTCCTCATCCTGGTGTACTTCAACACTGACATCTTCAATCTGACTATCAGGAACTGGACTGCGGGTGCTCCTTCCAGCACTTGCAGGGGGCGTGCAAATGGTGGAAGGCGCATGCTCTTCACGTCCAGTGTTGGGAAGGTCAGGCATCGCAACCGACACAATTGTACTCTCCTTGTGGATTTGGGATTTCGAAGAACGCACAGTTCTTTGCTGTGCTTTTGCCAGCTTGAGTCTTTTCATTTTTCTAGCGAGAGGCTGAGTGCTTCCATCCTCATGTGAAGCTGAACCACTAGCCATGAACATAGGCCAGGGCCTCAGCCGTTCCTTGCCACTCCGTGTGGTAAATGGCATATTGGCAAGTTTACGCTTCTCCTCCGACAATTTTATTTTAGATTTTTGAGTCCTTTTTTTACTGATATTTGGTGTTTTGGATTTTACATGCTCTGTACTATGACATTGGGCATCGGCCTTGGCAGACAAAGTTGCTGGCATTTCATCGTCTCGGCCATGACTAGTGGCAGCAGCTTCAGCACGAGGTGGAAGTCGATCTTGATCTTTCCCTATTTTTGGAACCTCAACATTTTTGTTCTCCATATTTTAATAGGCACAACTAAAAGGCACCTCAGGTAAACAATGGAGATGGATGGATACTAGTATACTTATGGATGACGAGCGACTGCCGACACAGAGGTAGCTACAGCCGTGGACTACCGTACTGTGTCTGCTGCTAATATAGACTGGATGATAATGAGATAAAATTAAAATATATATATATATATATCACACTAGTACTGCAGCCGGACAGGTATATATTATGTAATGACGGACCTGCTGGACACTGTCTGTCAGCACTGCAGACTCCTAAAGTAAGCTACTAGTATCAAGAAGATAGAAAAAAAAAAAACCACGGGTAGGTGGTATACAATTATGGATGGACGAGCGACTGCCGACACAGAGGTAACTACAGCCGTGGACTACCGTACTGTGTCTGCTGCTAATATAGACTGGATGATAATGAGATAAAATTAAAATATATATATATTATATATCACACTAGTACTGCAGCCGGACAGGTATATATTATGTAATGACGGACCTGCTGGACACTGTCTGTCAGACTCAGCACTGCAGACTCCTAAAGTAAGCTACTAGTATCAAGAAGATAGAAAAAAAAAAACCACGGGTAGGTGGTATACAATTATGGATGGACGAGCGACTGCCGACACAGAGGTAGCTACAGCCGTGGACTACCGTACTGTGTCTGCTGCTAATATAGACTGGATGATAATGAGATAAAATTAAAATATATATATATATCACACCAGTACTGCAGCCGGACAGGTATATATTATGTAATGACAGACCTGCTGGACACTGTCTGCAGAATGCGTTTATAAAAACACCACACGACGAGTGTTTAACTTTTTCAGGCAGACAATCACAATATACTGGTGGTCAGCAGACAATCACAATACTGGTGGTCAGTGGTCACTGGTCAGTCACACTGGCAGTGGCACTCTGGCAGCAAAAGTGTGCACTGTACTTAAAATATGTACTCCTGCTATAACTGCTCCCCAGTCTCCCCCACAATTAAGCTGTGTGAGCAGTGAGCACTCAGCACAGTCAGATAATGATATACAGTATTACATATAATGCAGCACACTGGGCTGAGCACAGATATGGTATGTGACTGTGTCACACTGTGTATCATTTTTTTTCAGGCTGAGAACGGATTAATTAAACTGGTGGTCACTGGTCACACTATCAGCAGCAAGTAGTACTCCTCCTAATAATATGCTCCCCAAAATTTGTGTCTCTCTCTAGTACTCTAGTCTAAACGGAGAGGACGCCAGCCACGTCCTCTCCCTATCAATCTCAATGCACGTGTGAAAATGGCGGCGACGCGCGGCTCCTTATATAGAATCCGAGTCTCGCGATAGAATACGAGCCTCGCGAGAATCCGACAGCGGGATGATGACGTTCGGGCGCGCTCGGGTTAACCGAGCAAGGCGGGAAGATCCGAGTCGCTCGGCCCCGTGTAAAAAAACCTGAAGTTCGGGCGGGTTCGGATTCCGAGGAACCGAACCCGCTCATCTCTACCCTCTATACAGTACACTGACCTTTATATACCTGCTAGTACATCCCTGATGCCTATATTCCCTAAGCTAAATCCCTGACGCCTCTATTCCCTACGCTACATCCCTGACGCCTCTATTCCCTATGCTACATCCCTGACGCCTCTATACCCTACGCTACATCCCTGATGCCTCTATTCCCTACGCTACATTCCTGATGCCTCTATAACCTACGCTACATCCCTGACGCCTCTATACCCTACGCTACATCCCTGACGCCTCTATACAGTACAATGCATTACTGATCCCTCTAGACCATACATCCTCATTACATCAGAGAGATAGTGAAACACTGGAAAAAATAAGGATAAAGTGGACTACAGAAACTGATGCTCTAAACAAAGGAGAGAGATAGAGAGAGAAAAGCACAAGGGAAAGTGGGCAATCGGAACACCATAGAGAGAGGAGAGATAGAAATGCCTGAAAAAGTAAAGGGGGTTGGGTATGGCATCCGGCGCTCGGGATTCCAGCAGTCACATGATACCTAATCCTAACCCTCTGGGGGGGGTGGCGGATAGGGCTAACCCTCAGGGGGTGGCAGCTAGGACTAACCCCCCCCCCCCTCCTAGTGCCTTCCCTAACACCCCCTCCCCCGGTCCTAACCCTCCCTCCAATACTCGCCTTCGGGATGTTGGCTGTCTGTGTGCCGGCACCAGTCTCCCAAGTGGTGTCAGGATTCCAACATCGGTCAAATGACCGCCGGTATACCGTCTGCCGGGATGGTAAATGTATCCTGAGGACAGGTAGTGAGTGTGGAGGGATAGGTGGTTCAGTAAAATGTAACAGCTCAAACTGCGATCATTAACTGATAAATTGATTTATAGCTCTCCCTTTTTAACCATTGCAGTCATAAAAGCAATGTTTTTTAAACTTTTAAATAAAGCTTGTTAGCATCCCCAGCACACTGTATATGCTGGGAGATGTAGTTCTCAATATGAAAACATTTAATTACTGTATGAACTCTAATTCCCCAACTGAAACCTCTCACAAACACACACTCCTAAATCTAGTACACACACACACACATTTCCCCAGTACTGACAACTCTCATCACTTCCACACACTGACAACTCCCTCCTGCTCCTCTCCCCACTGACACTGACAGCTCCCTCACAGTCACACACATCCTCCACCCCCCCACACACACACTGATAGCACACATGCACAAATCCCCCCCTCCTCGACACTAACTGTCACGGACTGCTTGGGCAGCAGGGGGCAGGCTCTGACTTGAAGTGCTGAAATTCAACAGCTCTCTCGAACTTGCAAGGCATGGCTGTGCAGCTGTCTCCAGCCATCTCCTTGCCCACTGTGTAATTTGTGGCGTTCTCTGATGTTCCCCGCTCTGCCTCTACAACCGGCACATAATGTACAGCAGTGGTGACTCCTGAGTATGGGCCTGGAGAACTCCGCCTACCGGGGGGTAGGGATTAATAATTTCAAAGGGGCAGAGCTAGGAGTGAAGCAGTGGACAGCAGTTGAGGGGCATTTCAAACTGTAACTGGGTTGGGACAATTTCAGTATCCTTCCCTCACCGTCTAATTGGTCAGTCCCACGCTGATTGCCATAGCGCCCTTTCGAGACTGCAGAACTCTATCCCTTAGCCACGGTTGGCACAGCTGGATGGTGCCCCTGGCAAGTGCCATCCTGGCCAAGGGGTAGAGACGCCCCTGAGGGTCAGGGCCAGCAACAGAAATCTCGGGGCCCAGTACACTGATATCTCTGGGGACCCCTCAACCCCCCCTTAACTTGGCAGAGGGATCTTTAAAAAAAAATGGAGCCTTTGACTCGGACCGTCAGTGAGGCCGGCAGGTGGTTTTCATACTGGGCTATCCAGCTCTTCGGTGGCGGTGGCAGGGACATTCAGAAAAGGGCCAGCACAGCAACATGCATAATAATGGCAATACAGTATGGACCACAGGGACTGGACAAAGTGATGGGGTAAAAGGAGGGGGGAGGGTTTAGTTGGCCTGTTAATTGTTTTCCTGCTTAAATTGAGCAGTTGGTGGATACACTTTAAAAAGCAATATTGGCACTGTGGCCCCATTATTTCTGTTCTTAATACTTGGAGCCCTGAACAAGTGTCCCCTTTGTCCCCCCTGTCACCGGGCCTGTTCAGGCGTTACCTATGGAGAAGCTGCGACATGACATCCTAGGACACGATACTGCACCATGCATCACCATTATATTTCAGTGTGCCTTGTCAATATTTAAATCTTGTTCTGTGTGACGTGAGTTGTAAATGGTTGAAAATCTCTGTGCTACAGTATCGTCACCATGTAGTTATAACAACACCGCAAAACCACCAAAAGACGTGTTTTGGTAGAGGGACTGCTGGAGGGGCCCATTGGGGCCCCCTGTTTGCTACCCCACCCCAGTATACCTGTGCTGTAGCCAGTGGAAGGGGCACTATCTTCCCGGTGATCTCTTCGGGAAGATGGTGCCGCACATAGAAAGCAAAGACTCTGGCTGCACTCTCCTGCCCTCGCTCTAAGCAAGGTGATCGGGCCACAAAAGGACCCCTGTCGGACCCCGGCCTGTGGGCCACAAAAGGATGCATTGGGGGCGGCATGCGGCCCATGGGTTTGACACCCCTGCCCTAGAGTATCACAATTTGTTTCACGGCACCCCTAGGCCAAAGTTTTTTTTATTGAGAAATTCAGAAAAAAATATAAAATTAAGTAAATTGTGTTTATAGCATGTCATCCTCAGGTTCAGTTATGTTGTGAGGGAATGGTTTTGCCAATTTAATAAAGTATAAATAATTTTAATTGGTCCTGGACCACCAAACTATGCTACCAGTGCAAGAACCCCAGTTTGGAAACTACTGCCATAAAATAAACCTTTTTTGTTTTTTTTAAACTACATGTAATACACCTTAGATCTCAGTTCCTAAAAGGTTTTAAACCTTTGCATACAGTAAACTACGCATATTTAAAAATCCTACACCGGGCACAAGTGCTCACGGGCCAATTTCATGGCAGTCTCGGATAGGAGGGCATTGTGGATTCACCAAGGGAATGCTGATGCTGACTCCAAGAAGAAAGGGAGTCTCTTCCCTATGAAGGTGAAGCCTTGTTTGGCGACGGCCTAGTTAATTTGATCTCGGCAGCTCCCGCAGGTAAGTCATCCTTCTTGCCCTATGTTCCCTCTCAACGGATGAAGACGCATCATTATCTGACGCAGTCATTTCGGCCCAATAGATATGCAAGAAGTTAAGATTCCCCTTTCTTTGCAGGTAGAGGAAGGAAAAGAGGGAAGAGGTCTGTAGCCTCTTCAAGATCGCAGGAGCAGAGATCGTCCTCTGCTTTTGCCAAATCCACTGCATGACGCTGGGGCTCTCTTGCAGGAGCCCGCACCAGTGGGGGGCACGTCTAAAACTCTTCAGTCAGTTCTGGATTCATTCGGACCTGGACTCGTGGGCTTTACAAATAGTGTCCCAAGGGTACAAACTGCGGTTTCAAGACGTTCCCCCTCACCGATTGTTCAAATCAGCCTTAGTCAGCAGGGAGAAGGTTTTTATTCAAGCCTCTTCGTGGTCCCGAAGCCGGACGGCTCAGTCAGACCAATCTTAAATCTGAAATCCCTTAATTTCTACCTAAAGAAATTCAATTTCAAGATGGAATCTCTCAGGGTAGTGATCTCCAGTCCGGGGGATAAAGGAGATTTCATGGTTTTGGTAGACATAAAGGATGCCTACTTATATGTTCCCATTTAGCCACTGCATCAAGCTACCTGAGGTTTGCAATTCAGGATTGTCATTACCAATTTCAGACGTTGCCGTTTGGTCTGTCCACGGCTCCGAGGATTTTCACCAGGGTGATGGCGGAAATGATGGTTCTCCTTCGCAAGCAAGGAGTCACAATTATCCCGTACTTGGATGATCTCCTGATAAAGGCGAGATCCAGGGACCAGTTGGTGCAAAACATCTACTCTCCCTGACAGTTCTTCAACAACATGGTTGGCTCCTAAACTTGCCAAAATCGCAGTTGGTCCCAATGACGCGGATGTTGTTTTTGGGAGTGATACTGGACACAGAAGAGGTTTTCTTCTAGTGGAAAGGCTCTGGAGATCCAGAGTCTGGTCAAACAAATTCTGAAACCAGCAAGAGTGTTAATCCATCAATGCATTCAGTTGCTGGGGAAGATGGTTGCGGCCTACGAGGCCATTCAGTTTGGCAGGTTCCATGCCAGAGTGTTCCAGTGGGACCTGTTGGACAAGTGGTCCGGATCCCACCTACACATGCACCGGAGGATAATCCTGTCTTCCAAGACCAGAATCTCACTCCATTGGTGGCTGCACAGTTCTCACCACCTAGAGGGGCGATGGTTCGGGATCCAGGACGGGATCCTAGGGACCACGGATGCAACCCTCTGAGGCTGGAGAGCAGTCACACAGGGGGAAAACATCCAAGGAAGATGGTCAAGTCTTCCTTGGATGTTTTCATCTCCACATAAATGTTCTGGAGTTAAGGGCCATTTAATAACTGCAGACACAGTACGCACTGGGACGGGTGCCCAGCATCCTCTACGGACTAAGAGAAAAGGATTTACCGGTAGGTATTAAAATCCTATTTTCTCTAACGTCCTAGAGGATGCTGGGGACTCCGTAAGGACCATGGGCATAGACGGGCTCTGCAGGAGACATGGGCACTTTAAGAAAGACTTTAGTTCTGGGTGTGCACTGGCTCCTCCCTCTATGCCCCTCCTCCAGACCTCAGTTTGATACTGTACCCAGTGGAGACTGGGTGCTTTTCAGGAGCTCTCCTGAGCTTTCTGACAGAAAGTATTTTGTTAGGTTTTTAATTTTCAGGGAGCACTGCTGGCAACAGACTCCCTCATCGAGGGACTGAGGGGAGAGAAGCAGCCCTACTCTCTGAGTTGCAAGGTCCTGCTTCTTAGGCTACTGGACACCATTAGCTCCAGTGGGATTGGTACGCAGGATCTCACCCTCGCCGTCCGTCCCAGAGCCGCGCCGCCGTCCCCCTCGCAGAGCCGGAAGATAGAAGCCGGGTGAGTATGAGAAGAAAAGAAGACTTCAGAGGCGGCAGAAGACTTCATGATCTTCACTGAGGTAACGCACAGCACTGCAGCTGTGCGCCTTTGCTCCCATACACCTCACATACTCCGGTCACTGTAAGGGTGCAGGGCGCAGGGGGGGCGCCCTGGGCAGCAATATAAACCTCTTTCGCAAAAATATAACATATATACAGCTGGGCACTTTATATATGTATAAGCCCCCACCAATTTTACAGTTTAAGCGGGACAGAAGCCCGCCTCCGAGGGGGCGGGGCTTCTACCTCAGCACTCACCAGCGCCATTTTTTCTCCACAGCACCGCTGAGAGGAAGCTCCCCGGACTCTACCCTGCTTATACCACGTTAGACAAGAGGGTTGAAAAGAGGGGGGGGGGGGGGGGCACATAATTCGCAAATTACATACAGCAGCACTACTGGGCAAACATTAAGTTACTGTTTTATTCCTGGGTTATATAGCGCTGGGGGGTGTGCTGGCATACTCTCTCTGTCTCTCCAAAGGGCCTTGTGGGGAAACTGTCTTCAGAAAAAGCATTCCCTGTGTGTGAAGTGTGTCGGTACACGTGTGTCGACATGTCTGAGGAAGAAGGCTATATTAGAGAGGAGCGGGAGCAAATGAATGTGGTGTCTCCGCCGACAGCTGATTGGATGGATATGTGGAATGTTTTAAATGCTAGTGTAAACTCATTGCACAAAAGATTAGACAAGGCAGAAGCTTTGGGACAGTCAGGGTTTCAACCCATGCCTGATCCTATGTTGCAGGGACTGTCAGGGTCTCATAAGCGCCCACTATCCCAGATTGTTGACACAGATACCGACACGGATTCTGACTCCAGTGTCGATTACGATGATGCAAAGTTACAGCCAAAATTGGCAAAATCCATTCGATTTTTGATTATGGCAATAAAAGATGTTTTGCACATCACAGAGGAACCCCCTGTCGCTGACAAGAGGGTACATATGTACAAGGGAAAGAAGCCTGAGGTAACCTTTCCCCCCTCACACGAGCTGAACGAGTTATGTGAAAAAGCTTGGGAATCTCCAGATAAAAGACTGCAGATTTCCAAAAGGATTCTTATGGCGTATCCTTTCCCATCAACGGATAGGTTACGATGGGAATCCTCCCCTAGGGTGGACAAAGCATTAACACGCTTATCCAAGAAGGTAGCCCTCCCGTCCCAGGATACGGCTACCCTCAAAGAGTGTGCTGACCGCAAACAGGAGATTACCCTGAAGTCCATTTATACACTTTCAGGTACCTTACTCAGACCGGCAATTGCGTCGGACTGGGTGTGTAGTGCTGTAGCGGCATGGACAAATACCTTATCTGAGGGGATGGATAGCCTAGACAAGGATACTATTTTATTGACCCTGGGGCATATAAGAGATGCTGTCCTATATATGTGTGTATGCAAACTACAGGTGGTGCTGCAGGGCCCACACCCTTTTACTTGTCTTGTAGAGCAGCTCTGAAGCTGTTACAGTGCCCAGCTGCTGCAAGAAATCAGCTTGAATGCTTCAGGGGCTTGGGCATGGCCAACATGAGCCCCACACCGAAGGAGGGTGGGGGTGTTTAATGCAAACTTGGGGTTATCCAAGCGCCGCAAAAGGCCGCCATGCCCTGCATGCCCCTTTTCTCTTTTCATATACAGATGAGGGTTCCAGCCAACTTTGGCCCACTGCTTGGATGACATCACCGTATGCAAATCCGTCTGCTGCAGACCTTCCCCCAGGAATGCTTGCAATAGTTGTTGCATATGGTTTAATGTCTGAGGGTGCTTCAGTATTAGGCAGCCTTCCGCCCTCCCATGTTCATCTGAAAAGATGTGGTCTCCCTGCAGTTGTTGTCCCCAGACGAGAGTTCCCTTGCGCTTCCTCAGTTAAATCTCCTTAACTTGACGGGGGTGTGCCCGAGCAGCCACCCTCCCCAGCCCTATCCCAACACATACTTATCTTGCATATGAGATCTCTTGATCATGAAGATAGTTCTCACAGGTTGAGGTTCATCCTGGCCCCGCTCCCCGCTGGAGAGCGCTGATGGGGACAGCAGCGGGGCTTCAGCAGAAGGGTGAGTACGTGTGGCCAGAGACCTCCCTTCCCATGTGCAGGCCTGCAGAGTCTGCCGCGCAGGATGGGGCATGTGGCACTCTCCCTCCCAGGGGCTCTTCCAGATGTAGCTCCTCAGCAGTATTTTTCCCGGGCTGCGCGGCGCTCTCCCCGACTGGCATCCGCCCTGGAACACTGCCTTCCTCAACGCAACATCAGCAGGGGGCCCTGGCCTCATCACCATCCCAGGTCTTTCTCATGTATGTATCATGTATGTGTGTGTGATATATGTATGAATCATATATGTTTGTGATAGATATATATATATATATATATATATATATATGTATGTATCTATCTATCTATCTATCTATCTATCTATCTATCTATCTATCTATCTATCTATCTATCTATCTATCGTATGTGTGTGTATATATATGTATCTATCATTCTATCTATCTATCTATCTATCTATCTATCTATCTATCTATCTATCTATCTATCTATCTATCTATCTATCGTATGTGTGTGTATATATATGTATCTATCATGTATGTATGTATGTATGTATGTATCTATCTTGTATGTATGTGTTTTATCTATCTATCTATCTATCTATCTATCTATCTATCTATCTATCTATCTATCTATCTATCTATCTATCTATCGTGTGTGTGATATATGTATGTATCTATCATGTATGTGTTATATGTATGTATCACACCTTCCTCTATACATATACATACATACATACATACACACACACACACACACACACCTATATCTGTACGTACACTGACATACACACCAACATCTATACATTAACACGCTGACCCCTAAACGTACACCAACGTACCCACACCTGCATCTATACCTACACATGCTGACACGTGGACGTACACCGGCTTACCCACATGTGAATCTATACATACATGTGCTGACACCTGGACATACACTGATGTACCCACACCTAACATCTATACATACACATGCTAACACCGGGACGTATACAGACGTACCCACATTTGCATCCATGCATATATAGATGTAGGTGTGTGTACGTCAGTGTACGTCCAGGTGTCAACGCGTGTATGTATAGATGCAGGTGTGGGTACGTCTGTGTATGTCCAGGTGTCAGAATGTGTATGTATAGATGCAGGTGTGGGAAGGTCAGTGTAGGTTCAGGTGTCAGCGCGTGTATGTATAGATGCAGGTGCTTGTATGTCCAGATGTCAGTGCATGTATGTATAGATGCAAGTGTGGGTACGTCGGTGTATGTCCATTTGTCAGCGCGTGTATATATAGATGCAGGTGCTTGTATGTTGGTGTATGTCCAGGTGTCAGCATGTGTATGTATAGATGCAGGTGTGGGAATGTTGGTGTATGTCCAGGTGTCAGGGCGTGTATGTATGGATATTAGAGATGAGCGCCTGAAATTTTTCGGGTTTTGTGTTTTGGTTTTGGGTTCGGTTCCGCGGCCGTGTTTTGGGTTCGAACGCGTTTTGGCAAAACCTCACCGAATTATTTTTGTCGGATTCGGGTGTGTTTTGGATTCGGGTGTTTTTTTCCAAAAACACTAAAAAACAGCTTAAATCATAGAATTTGGGGGTCATTTTGATCCCAAAGTATTATTAACCTCAAAAACCATAATTTACACTCATTTTCAGTCTATTCTGAATACCTCACACCTCACAATATTATTTTTAGTCCTAAAATTTGCACCGAGGTCGCTGTGTGAGTAAGATAAGCGACCCTAGTGGCCGACACAAACACCGGGCCCATCTAGGAGTGGCACTGCAGTGTCACGCAGGATGTCCCTTCCAAAAAACCCTCCCCAAACAGCACATGACGCAAAGAAAAAAAGAGGCGCAATGAGGTAGCTGTGTGAGTAAGATTAGCGACCCTAGTGGCCGACACAAACACCGGGCCCATCTAGGAGTGGCACTGCAGTGTCACGCAGGATGGCCCTTCCAAAAAACCCTCCCCAAACAGCACATGACGCAAAGAAAACAAGAGGCGCAATGAGGTAGCTGACTGTGTGAGTAAGATTAGCGACCCTAGTGGCCGACACAAACACCGGGCACATCTAGGAGTGGCACTGCAGTGTCACGCAGGATGTCCCTTCCAAAAAACCCTCCCCAAACAGCACATGATGCAAAGAAAAAAAGAGGCGCAATGAGGTAGCTGTGTGAGTAAGATTAGTGACCCTAGTGGCCGACACAAACACCGGGCCCATCTAGGAGTGGCACTGCAGTGTCACGCAGGATGTCCCTTCCAAAAAACCCTCCCCAATCAGCACATGATGCAAAGAAAAAGAAAAGAAAAAAGAGGTGCAAGATGGAATTATCCTTGGGCCCTCCCACCCACCCTTATGTTGTATAAACAAAACAGGACATGCACACTTTAACCAACCCATCATTTCAGTGACAGGGTCTGCCACACGACTGTGACTGATATGACGGGTTGGTTTGGACCCCCCCCAAAAAAGAAGCAATTAATCTCTCCTTGCACAAACTGGCTCTACAGAGGCAAGATGTCCACCTCATCTTCACCCTCCGATATATCACCGTGTACATCCCCCTCCTCACAGATTATCAATTCGTCCCCACTGGAATCCACCATCTCAGCTCCCTGTGTACTTTGTGGAGGCAATTGCTGCTGGTCAATGTCTCCGCGGAGGAATTGATTATAATTCATTTTAATGAACATCATCTTCTCCACATTTTCTGGATGTAACCTCGTACGCCGATTGCTGACAAGGTGAGCGGCGGCACTAAACACTCTTTCGGAGTACACACTTGTGGGAGGGCAACTTAGGTAGAATAAAGCCAGTTTGTGCAAGGGCCTCCAAATTGCCTCTTTTTCCTGCCAGTATAAGTACGGACTGTGTGACGTGCCTACTTGGATGCGGTCACTCATATAATCCTCCACCATTCTATCAATGTTGAGAGAATCATATGCAGTGACAGTAGACGACATGTCCGTAATCGTTGTCAGGTCCTTCAGTCCGGACCAGATGTCAGCATCAGCAGTCGCTCCAGACTGCCCTGCATCACCGCCAGCGGGTGGGCTCGGAATTCTGAGCCTTTTCCTCGCACCCCCAGTTGCGGGAGAATGTGAAGGAGGAGATGTTGACAGGTCGCGTTCCGCTTGACTTGACAATTTTGTCACCAGCAGGTCTTTCAACCCCAGCAGACCTGTGTCTGCCGGAAAGAGAGATCCAAGGTAGGCTTTAAATCTAGGATCGAGCACGGTGGCCAAAATGTAGTGCTCTGATTTCAACAGATTGACCACCCGTGAATCCTTGTTAAGCGAATTAAGGGCTGCATCCACAAGTCCCACATGCCTAGCGGAATCGCTCCGTGTTAGCTCCTTCTTCAATGCCTCCAGCTTCTTCTGCAAAAGCCTGATGAGGGTAATGACCTGACTCAGGCTGGCAGTGTCTGAACTGACTTCACGTGTGGCAAGTTCAAAGGGCATCAGAACCTTGCACAACGTTGAAATCATTCTCCACTGCACTTGAGACAGGTGCATTCCATCTCCTATATCGTGCTCAATTGTATAGGCTTGAATGGCCTTTTGCTGCTCCTCCAACCTCTGAAGCATATAGAGGGTTGAATTCCACCTCGTTACCACTTCTTGCTTCAGATGATGGCAGGGCAGGTTCAGTAGTTTTTGGTGGTGCTCCAGTCTTCTGTACGTGGTGCCTGTACGCCGAAAGTGTCCCGCAATTCTTCTGGCCACCGACAGCATCTCTTGCACACCCCTGTCGTTTTTTAAAAAATTCTGCACCACTAAATTCAAGGTATGTGCAAAACATGGGACGTGCTGGAATTTGCCCATATTTAATGCACACACAATATTGCTGGCGTTGTCCGATGCCACAAATCCACAGGAGAGTCCAATTGGGGTAAGCCATTCCGCGATGATCTTCCTCAGTTGCCGTAAGAGGTTTTCAGCTGTGTGCGTATTCTGGAAAGCGGTGATACAAAGCGTAGCCTGCCTAGGAAAGAGTTGGCGTTTGCGAGATGCTGCTACTGGTGCCGCCGCTGCTGTTCTTGCGGCGGGAGTCCATACATCTACCCAGTGGGCTGTCACAGTCATATAGTCCTGACCCTGCCCTGCTCCACTTGTCCACATGTCCGTGGTTAAGTGGACATTGGGTACAACTGCATTTTTTAGGACACTGGTGAGTCTTTTTCTGACGTCCGTGTACATTCTCGGTATCGCCTGCCTAGAGAAGTGGAACCTAGATGGTATTTGGTAACGGGGGCACACTGCCTCAATAAATTGTCTAGTTCCCTGTGAACTAACGGCGGATACCGGACGCACGTCTAACACCAACATAGTTGTCAAGGACTCAGTTATCCGCTTTGCAGTAGGATGACTGCTGTGATATTTCATCTTCCTCGCAAAGGACTGTTGAACAGTCAATTGCTTACTGGAAGTAGTACAAGTGGGCTTACGACTTCCCCTCTGGGATGACCATCGACTCCCAGCGGCAACAACAGCAGCGCCAGCAGCAGTAGGCGTTACACGCAAGGATGCATCGGAGGAATCCCAGGCAGGAGAGGACTCGTCAGACTTGCCAGTGACATGGCCTGCAGGACTATTGGCATTCCTGGGGAAGGAGGAAATTGACACTGAGGGAGTTGGTGGGGTGGTTTGCGTGAGCTTGGTTACAAGAGGAAGGGATTTACTGGTCAGTGGACTGCTTCCGCTGTCACCCAAAGTTTTTGAACTTGTCACTGACTTATTATGAATGCGCTGCAGGTGACGTATAAGGGAGGATGTTCCGAGGTGGTTAACGTCCTTACCCCTACTTATTACAGCTTGACAAAGGGAACACACGGCTTGACACCTGTTGTCCGCATTTCTGGTGAAATACCTCCACACCGAAGAGCTGATTTTTTTGGTATTTTCACCTGGCATGTCAACGGCCATATTCCTCCCACGGACAACAGGTGTCTCCCCGGGTGCCTGACTTAAACAAACCACCTCACCATCAGAATCCTTCTGGTCAATTTCCTCCCCAGCGCCAGCAACACCCATATCCTCCTCATCCTGGTGTACTTCAACACTGACATCTTCAATCTGACTATCAGGAACTGGACTGCGGGTGCTCCTTCCAGCACTTGCAGGGGGCATGCAAATAGTGGAAGGCGCATGCTCTTCACGTCCAGTGTTGGGAAGGTCAGGCATCGCAAACGACACGATTGGACTCTCCTTGTGGATTTGGGATTTCAAAGAACGCACAGTTCTTTGCGGTGCTTTTGCCAGCTTGAGTCTTTTCAGTTTTCTAGCGAGAGGCTGAGTGCTTCCATCCTCATGTGAAGCTGAACCACTAGCCATGAACATAGGCCAGGGCCTCAGCCGTTCCTTGCCACTCCGTGTGGTAAATGGCATATTGGCAAGTTTACGCTTCTCCTCCGACAATTTTATTTTAGGTTTTGGAGTCCTTTTTTTTTCTGATATTTGGTGTTTTGGATTTGACATGCTCTGTACTATGACATTGGGCATCGGCCTTGGCAGACGACGTTGCTGGCATTTCATCGTCTCGGCCATGACTAGTGGCAGCAGCTTCAGCACGAGGTGGAAGTGGATCTTGATCTTTCCCTAATTTTGGAACCTCAACTTTTTTGTTCTCCATATTTTATAGGCAGAACTAAAAGGCACCTCAGGTAAACAATGGAGATGGATGGATTGGATACTAGTATACAATTATGGACGGACTGCCACGGTTAGGTGGTATAAAAAAACCACGGTTAGGTGGTATATATTGTAATACAATTATGGATGGACGGACTGCCTGCCGAGTGCCGACACAGAGGTAGCCACAGCCGTGAACTACCGCACTGTACACTGGTTGATAAAGAGATAGTAGTATACTCGTAACAACTAGTATGACACTATGACGGTATAAAGAATGAAAAAAAAACCACGGTTAGGTGGTATATATTATAATAATACAATTATGGATGGACGGACTGCCTGCCGAGTTCCGACACAGAGGTAGCCACAGCCGTGAACTACCGCACTGTACACTGGTTGATAAAGAGATAGTAGTATACTCGTAACAACTAGTATGACTGACTATGACGGTATAAAGAATGAAAAAAAAACCACGGTTAGGTGGTATATATTGTAATACAATTATGGATGGACGGACTGCCTGCCGAGTTCCGACACAGAGGTAGCCACAGCCGTGAACTACCGCACTGTACACTGGTTGATAAAGAGATAGTAGTATACTCGTAACAACTAGTATGACTGACTATGACGGTATAAAGAATGAAAAAAAAACCACGGTTAGGTGGTATATATTATAATACAATTATGGATGGACGCACTGCCTGCCGACTGCCGACACAGAGGTAGCCACAGCCGTGAACTACCGCACTGTACACTGGTTGATAAAGAGATAGTAGTATACTCGTAACAACTAGTATGACACTATGACGGTATAAAGAATGAAAAAAAAACCACGGTTAGGTGGTATATATTATAATACAATTATGGATGGACGGACTGCCTGCCGACTGCCGACACAGAGGTAGCCACAGCCGTGAACTACCGCACTGTACACTGGTTGATAAAGAGATAGTAGTATACTCGTAACAACTAGTATGACACTATGACGGTATAAAGAATGAAAAAAAAACCACGGTTAGGTGGTATATATTATAATACAATTATGGATGGACGGACTGCCTGCCGAGTGCCGACACAGAGGTAGCCACAGCCGTGAACTACCGCACTGTACACTGGTTGATAAAGAGATAGTAGTATACTCGTAACAACTAGTATGACTGACTATGACGGTATAAAGAATGAAAAAAAAACCACGGTTAGGTGGTATATATTATAATACAATTATGGATGGACGGACTGCCTGCCGACTGCCGACACAGAGGTAGCCACAGCCGTGAACTACCGCACTGTACACTGGTTGATAAAGAGATAGTAGTATACTCGTAACAACTAGTATGACACTATGACGGTATAAAGAATGAAAAAAAAACCACGGTTAGGTGGTATATATTATAATACAATTATGGATGGACGGACTGCCTGCCGAGTGCCGACACAGAGGTAGCCACAGCCGTGAACTACCGCACTGTACACTGGTTGATAAAGAGATAGTAGTATACTCGTAACAACTAGTATGACTGACTATGACGGTATAAAGAATGAAAAAAAAAACCACGGTTATGTGGTATATATTATAATACAATTATGGATGGACGGACTGCCTGCCGACTGCCGACACAGAGGTAGCCACAGCCGTGAACTACCGCACTGTACACTGGTTGATAAAGAGATAGTAGTATACTCGTAACAACTAGTATGACACTATGACGGTATAAAGAATGAAAAAAAAACCACGGTTAGGTGGTATATATTATAATACAATTATGGATGGACGGACTGCCTGCCGACTGCCGACACAGAGGTAGCCACAGCCGTGAACTACCGCACTGTACACTGGTTGATAAAGAGATAGTAGTATACTCGTAACAACTAGTATGACACTATGACGGTATAAAGAATGAAAAAAAAACCACGGTTAGGTGGTATATATTATAATAATACAATTATGGATGGACGGACTGCCTGCCGACTGCCGACACAGAGGTAGCCACAGCCGCGAACTACCGCACTGTACACTGGTTGATAAAGAGATAGTAGTATACTCGTAACAACTAGTATGACTATGACGACGGTATAAAGAAAGAAAAAAAAATACCACGGTTAGGTGGTATATAATTATACAATTATGGATGGACGGACTGCCTGCCGAGTGCCGACTGCCGACACAGAGGTAGCCACAGCCGTGAACTCGCACTGTACTGTGTCTGCTGCTAATATAGACTGGTTGATAAAGAGATAGTATACAACAATATACTACTATACTGGTGGTCAGGCACTGGTCACCACTAGTCACACTGGCAGTGGCACTCCTGCAGCAAAAGTGTGCACTGTTTAATTTTAAATTAATATAATATTATGTACTCCTGGCTCCTGCTATAACAACCTGCAGTGCTCCCCAGTCTCCCCCACAATTATTATAAGCTTTTATACATTGATGTGCAGCACACTGGGCTGAGCTGAGTGCACACAGACTGAGTCACACTGTGTGACTGCTGTGTATCGTTTTTTTCAGGCAGAGAACGGATATAGCAGAGAACGGATATATTAAATAAAAGTTAACTTAACAACAACTGCACTGGTCACTGTGGTAAACTCTGTCTGCACAATCTCTCTCTCTCTCTTCTAATCTATTCTAATGGAGAGGACGCCAGCCACGTCCTCTCCCTATCAATCTCAATGCACGTGTGAAAATGGCGGCGACGCGCGGCTCCTTATATAGAATCCGAGTCTCGCGAGAATCCGACAGCGTCATGATGACGTTCGGGCGCGCTCGGGTTAACCGAGCAAGGCGGGAAGATCCGAGTCGCTCGGACCCGTGAAAAAAAAAGTGAAGTTCGTGCGGGTTCGGATTCAAAGAAACCGAACCCGCTCATCTCTAATGGATATTAGGTGTGGGTACATCAGTGTATGTCCAGGTGTTAGCGCATGTATGTATAGATGTATATATACACACACATACGATAGATAGATAGATAGATAGATAGATAGATAGATATTATAAGGGCACGGTCGTGCCCTTATATTAAGGCTGAATCGAACAAACGGAATTCTCCCATAGGGAACTTCTGAGATGGGGGCATGGTGTTTGAGGGGCTACACCTCAAAACTGATTGGACGTACTGAGCTGAAATTTGGCATGGGCGTGTAGAATCGTTACCCGGTGCTGCATGCAAAATAATAAAAAATGAGGAATTGGGAGTAACCTAAAGTTCCAACTGTCAGTTTTTTTCTGTGACTTCCTTTGTGGCTTTTTGACACCGTTTTCCTATAGAGTGAATTAGATATTTTTTGGGAAGGCATAACTCCGGATAGAGGACGAATTAAGACTTGGGGTTTGTTTTACTAGATAGAGTATGCCCCAGTGTAGTGCCTTTTGGGGTTGTGGTTTTTCAGAAAGTTATAGGGTTTTTTTAATTAAGAGAAATATGCCCCATTATAGAGATAGGGCTTTTCAATTTGTTGCGGCGCAGTGGCCGCCAGGAGAGCGAGAGTGAGTGAGGGAAGGGGTCTCGTGCAGGCTGAGGTTATAAAAGTAGCTGCTGGCGGCGGGAGGAGAGCCAGCGGTTCCTGGGTGTGTACACCTGCGGTCCCTTACAGACTGCAGCGACCCATTAGGACTGTGGAGGAGAGGGGTAGCGGCATAGCAGCCGCAGGCTTACCGAAAGTGCTCACTACTGAGCAATATGGTCCCCTTACCCGAAGTGGGAGCCGCAGCGGGAGGAATAGCTGGAGTTGCGCCGCAGGAGAAAGTCAGAGGACATCCAGAAGAGACATCCGGTGCAGCGCTGACTCCTGACTGACAGCGCTTGCCTACTGAGCGGTGTGGTACCCCCACACCTGAAGCGGGTGCGGGAGCGGCAGCCGGAGAAGACAGCTGTGCTGCACGGAAGAAGTCAGGCAGCAGCAGCAGCACCAGCGGGCTGAGGTGGGGAGGATCAGTATGGTCCCTTACGTGCGGCTCACATTCAGATCCATCCGGCTCCCTTCCCCTCCTCCCCTGCACCCTTAGCAGCCTGCCCCCACATCTCATTCACCCACTGCCGCAGACTCCTCCCCCACACGGTTATTATAATAAGGCAACCCCCCTACCCCCTTCCCTCCCTGCTGTGTGTCCAGCCACCCCCCCCTCACCTGCTGTGTGTCCGGCCTACCCCCCCCTCACCTGCTGTGTGTCCAGCCCCCCCCCTCACCTGCTGTGTGTCCACCCCCCCCCCCCCTCACCTGCTGTGTGTCCGGCCCACCCCCCCCCTCCCTGCTGTGTGTCCAGCCACCCCCCCCCCCTCACCTGCTGTGTGTCCGGCCTACCCCCCCCCCCTCCCTGCTGTGTGTCCGGCCTACCCCCCCCACTCCCTGCTGTTTGTCCGGCCTACCCCCCCCCTCCCTGCTGTGTGTCCAGACCCCCCCCCTCACCTGCTGTGTGTCCAGCCACCGCCCCCCCCTCACCTGCTGTGTGTCCGGCCTACCCCCCCTCCCCTGCTGTTTGTCCGGCCACCCTCCCCTCCCCTGCTGTGTGTCCGGCGGCCTACCCCCCCCCCCCCTCCCCTCCCTGCTGTGTGTCCGGCCTATCCCCCCCTCACCTGCTGTGTGTCCAGCCCCCCCCCTCACCTGCTGTGTGTCCAGCCCCCCCCTCCTCCCCTGCTGTGTGTCCGGCCTACCCCCCCCCCTCTCTGCTGTTTGTCCGGCCACCCTCCCCTCCCCTGCTGTGTGTCCGGCCACCCTCCCCTCCCCTGCTGTGTGTCCGGCCACCCTCCCCTCCCCTGCTGTGTGTCCGGCATACCCCCCCCCTCCCCTGCTGCGTGTCCAGCCCCCCCCCCTCACCTGCTGCGTGTCCAGCCCCCCCCCCTCACCTGCTGTGTGTCCAGCCCCCCCCTCACCTGCTGTGTGTCCAGCCCCCCCCCTCACCTGCTGTGTGTCCAGCCCCCCCCCTCACCTACTGTGTGTCCAGCCCCCCCCCTCACCTGCTGTGTGTCCAGCCCCCCCCCTCACCTGCTGTGTGTCCAGCCCCCCCCCTCACTTGCTGTGTGTCCAGCCCCCCCCCCCTCACCTGCTGTGTGTCCAGCACCCCCCTCACCTGCTGTGTGTCCAGCCACCCCCCCTCCCCTGCTGTGTGTCCGGCCTACCCCCCCCCTCCCTGCTGTTTGTCCGGCCACCCTCCCCTCCCCTGCTGTGTGTCCTGCCTACCCCTCCTCCCTGCTGTGTGTCCGGCCACCCCCCCCCCTCACCTGCTGTGTGTCCGGCCTACCCTCCCCCCCCCTCCCCTCCCCTGCTGTTTGTCTGGCCACCATCCCCTACCCTCCCCTGCTGTGTGTTCGGCAACTCCCCCCTCTTCCCGCTGTGTTCGGCCACCCCCTACCCCCTCCCCTCCCTGCCGTGTGTCCGGTCACCCTCCCCTCTCTGCTGTGTGTCCAGCCACCCCCCCCCCTCTCTGCTGTGTGTCCAGCCACCCCCCCCCAGACACGCAGCGCCTGACACACACAGACATGCAACGCCTGACACGCATACGCATATGCAGCGCCTGACACACACGCACACACAGCACCTGACACACACACACACACAGCACCTGACACACACGCACACACACAGCACCTGACACACACACACACAGCACCTGACACTCACACGGACCTGACACACGCGCACACACTCACACGCAGCACCTGACACACACGCAGCACCTGACACACGCACACACAGACGCAGCACCTGACACTCACACGGACCTGACACACACGCACACACTCACACGCGGCGCCTGACGCACAGACACGCGGCGCCTGACGCACACGCGGCGCCTGACGCACACGCGGCGCCTGACAGACACGCGGCGCCTGGCACACACGCACAGGCAGCGCCTGGCACACACGCACAGGCAGCGCCTGGCACACACGCACAGGCAGCGCCTGACACACACGCAGCGCTGACACACACAGACACGCAGCGCCTGACACACACAGACACGCAGCGCCTGACGCACAGGCAGCGCCTGACACACGCACACGCAGCGCCTGACACACGCAGCGCCTGACACACACACGCACCTGACACTCACATGCTCCTGACACACGCAGCACCTGACATGCTCACACGCAGCACCTGACACACACGCAGACACGCAGCATCTGACACACACACACGCAGCACCTGACACACACACGCAGCACCTGACACACAGACACGCAGCGCCTGACACACACGCAGACACGCAGCGCCTGACACACACGCAGACACGCAGCGCCTGACACACACGCAGCGCCTGACACACACGCAGCGCCTGACACACACGCAGCGCCTGACACACACGCAGACACGCAGCGCCTGACACACACGCAGCGCCTGACACACACGCAGACACGCAGCGCCTGACACACACGCAGACACGCAGCGCCTGACACGCACGCAGCGCCTGACACGCACGCAGCGCCTGACACACACGCAGCGCCTGACACACACGCAGACACGCAGCGCCTGACACACACGCAGACACGCAGCGCCTGACACACACGCAGACACGCAGCGCCTGACACACACGCAGACACGCAGCGCCTGACACACACGCAGACACGCAGCGCCTGACACACACGCAGACACGCAGCACCTGACACACACGCAGACACGCAGCACCTGACAGACACGCACACACACACACACACACACACAGCACCTGACACAGATATGCAGCGCCTGACACACATACGCAGACATACAGCGCCTGACACACACACACGCAGACATGCAGCACCTGACACACACACACACACCCACAGACATGCAGCACTTGACACACCCACACACACACACATGCATCACCTGACACACCCACACACACAGACATGCATCACCTGACACACCCACACACATATACAGACATGCAGCACCTGACACACACACACACACACACACACACACACAGAGAGACATGCAGCGCCTGACACACACACACATACAGACATGCAGCACCTGACACACACACACACACATACAAACATGCAGCACCTGACACACACACACACACACAGCACCTGACACACATATATACATGTGGCATTTAACGCACACACGCACAGCACCTGACACACAATCATATACACTCAGAGCACCTAACACACACATACACTCGCAGCACCTCACACACACTCGTATACACACGCAGCACCTGCCACTCACACATATATACACATGCAGCACCTGCCACTCCCACATACATGAACAGCACCTGACACACACATACACGCGCAGCACCTGACAGTCACACACATACAGATGCGACAGCTGACACAAACACATACACGCTCAACACCTGACACCCACGTGGCAGCTGACGCATACAAATGCAGCACCTGAAATACACACATATACACGTGCAGCACCTGAGACACACACATACACGTACAGCACCTGAGACACACACACACACATGTATGTACACGCGCGGCTCCAGGCACACACATACGTACGTACACACGCGGCACTTGACACACACACGTACACGCGCGGCACCTGACACACACACACACACACACACACACACGTACGTACGTACGTACGTACATGTGTGGCACCTGACACACACACGTATGCACACGTGTGGCTCCTGACACACACGCGCATTGCTCCTGACACACACACATGTACGTACACGCTCGGCTCCTGACACACACACGTATGTATACGCGCGGCACCTGAAACTTACACGTATGTACGTATACGCGCGGCTCCTGACACCCTCACGCATGTACACGCGTGGCTCCTGGCACACTGGCACACACACACACACACGTACACGCGCGGCACCTGACACATACACGCGTGTACGTACACACATGCACAGCACCTGACATACACACATGTAGGTACGCGCCACCTGACACACACACACACGTACACGCACGACACCTGACACACACGTACGTACGTACGTACGTACGTACGTACGTACGTACGACGCGCACGGCACCTGACACACACGTACATACTAGTGATGAGTGGGTTCGGTTCGTCGGAATCCGGACCCCCCGAACTTCACCCATTTTACATGGGTCCGAGGCAGGTTCGAACCTTCCCGCCTTGCTCGGCTAGCCCGAGCGCGCCCGAACGTCATCATCCCGCTGTCGGATTCCCGCGAGATTCGGATGTCTGCATTCGTGGAAAGGGGTCCCATGTGTAAACATGGGACCCCTTTCAGTCCGTCTGGTCCGGGTGTTCGGTTTGTTGTTTTGCCAAGTACGTGGATTTAATCTGGAACCTGGATCAGGTGAGTATAATTATCTTTTATTTTCAGGTACCCGTGGATTCTACTTGGAGAAGAGGACCGACTGCTTCGTGTCAACATAGGTAAGTATTTGTGTGTCGGCAGGTGTGAAATAAAGTTATACTTTCACGGTGTCTGTGTCCTGTTTTTATTTGGGTATTTTTTTCCCAGTAGAACTACAGGTACCAGCGGGCCCGTTTTTCTCCCGCATGCTGGTACTTGTGGTTCTCAAAGTACCAGATTGCGGGGGAGGCTTGCTGGGACTTGTAGTACTACTGGAAAAAACAATATTCTTTCAATTTTCTCAAGGCTATCAGCCTCCCATCCGCAGCCCTTGGATGGGGGGGACAGCCTCGGGCTTCACCCCTGGCCCTTGGGTGGCTGGGGGGGGGGACCCCTTGATTGAAGGGGTCCCCACTCCCCCAGGGTACCCCGGCCAGGGGTGACTAGTTGGATATTTAATGCCACGGCCGCAGGGCACTGTATAAAAGTGACCCCCGGCTGTGGCATTATCTGTCCAGCTAGTGGAGCCCGATGCTGGTGTAAAAATAATGGGGGACCCTACTCTTTTTGTCCCCCGTATTTTTTGCACCAGCACCAGGCGCAGAGCCCGGAGCTGGTTTTAAAAATACGGGGGATCCCCTGTCCGTTTTTCCCCCGGATTTTTAGAACCAGGACCGGCTCGAAGAGCCCGAGGCTGGTTATGCTTTGGAGGGGGGACCCCACGCAATTTTTCTTTTCCGGGTTTTTCACATTCCATTTAAAAAAAAAAATAATAATAATAATCTTTAAAAAAATATATAAATAATACTTGTGCCTCCAAAAAAGACAAACCAAGTACCTAATCCCTTCTAATATAAATAGATATGCTATTACCCCAAAAAAATATTATTTTTTATTAGATTCCGCCTGCAAAGTGTGGCGGATTGAAAATGACGAATTTACTGTTTAAAAGCACTGTTGTCGAATTTACAAACTTCAATTGAATATACTTTTGTTGAATTGCCGCATTTGTACCATTGCAGAAAAGTCGAATTTGTCAAATGTCGAATTTTAAAAAGTCGAATTTTGAAAGGATGCAAGAATAGGCCCCGCCCCCTTCTTCACATCAGCCGTCCCCTTCTACCCCTGTACCTTGCTCTCTCCTGTCTGTGCTCTCTCCCGTCTGTAGGACTAGGCCCCGCCCCCTTCTTACCCTCCAGTGACTGCTCTCTCCTGACAAGTGGACCAGGCCTGCCCCCTACACGCTGCTGGTGTCTTCATTGTTACTTGGTCTGGAGCTCTGTTGGGGAGAGAACTCACGTGAGCTCATTAAGAATGAGGAACTGGGATGTTTTAATTTTATTGTGAGTAGTGTAGTGTGGTGATGTAGTATGTTGTATGGGGGGTATAGTGTAACTATGAAGTGCAGCATATGGGAGGGCTATAGCATAGTGATGTAGTGTGGCATATGGGGGGTGGTAGCGCATAGGCGTGCGTACAGGGGGTGCCTGGTGCGCACAGGCACTCCCTAATGTCCAGCACCGCTGCACGCCACGCTTGCTGTGGCACAGTGATCGCTGAGTGTGTGATCGGTGGAGCCTAGCCTGTAGCTCATTTCCGTACCTCCCACCACCGCTGCGCCCGCCCCCCCTCTGCCTGCTGCTAATACAATGCTGAGTGCATTCGTCAGCGGCCTCACTGGGGGGACTGGTGTCACCTTGCAATGTGACGTGGTGATGTCCGCCTATGCTCTCCTCCCGCCCAGGGCCGGCTCCAGGCATGTTCGACTGGAGCGGCCGCGCGGGGCGCCACTCTTTTAGGGCGCCGCACGCTGCGGCCGCCATATTCCTGCCTGGAGCCAGCCTTCAAACTGTGTGTGTGTGCGCGCAGCGCGCTGTGCGGCGCCGGCGTCTGACGTTAGACGCCGGCGCCGCGCAGCGCAGACGGAATCGTTCATCCGTCCAGCCGCCCGCCCGCCTGCCTGCCTGGGCCCACAGCAGTACTCCCCCTCCCGGCTCCCAGCACCGCAGTCCGCAGTGACAATGCCATGTAAGTTAAAATCTGCACTGTGGGGGCATTATATATCTGGCACTGTGGGGGCATTATGTTTATTCATGTGGGGGCATATCTGCACTGTGGGGGCATTATATATCTGGCACTGTGGGGGCATATCTGCACTGTGGGGGCATTATATATCTGGCACTGTGGGGGCATATCTGCACTGTGGGGGCATTATATATCTGGCACTGTGGGGGCATAGCTGCACTGTGGGGGCATTGATTCTTGCACTGTGGGGGCATATCTGCACTGTGGGGGCATTATATATCTGGCACTGTGGGGGCATATCTGCACTGTGGGGGCATTATATATCTGGCACTGTGGGGGCATAGCTGCACTGTGGGGGCATTGTTTCTTGCACTGTGGGGGCATATCTGCACTGTGGGGGCATTATATATCTGGCACTGTGGGGGCATATCTGCACTGTGGGGGCATTATATATCTGGCACTGTGGGGGCATATCTGCACTGTGGGGGCATTATATATCTGGCACTGTGGGGGCATTATGTTTCTTGCACTGTGGGGGCATATCTGCACTGTGGGGGCATTATGTATCTGGCACTGTGGGGGCATATCTGCACTGTGGGGGCATTATATATCTGGCACTGTGGGGGCATAGCTGCACTGTGGGGGCATTATGTTTCTGGCACTGTGGGGGCATATCTGCACTGTGGGGGCATTATGTATCTGGCACTGTGGGGGCATATCTGCACTGTGGGGGCATTATATATCTGGCACTGTGGGGGCATATCTGCACTGTGGGGGCATTATATATCTGGCACTGTGGGGGCATATCTGCACTGTGGGGGCATTATATATCTGGCACTGTGGGGGCATATCTGCACTGTGGGGGCATTATATATCTGGCACTGTGGGGGCATAGCTGCACTGTGGGGGCATTGATTCTTGCACTGTGGGGGCATATCTGCACTGTGGGGGCATTATATATCTGGCACTGTGGGGGCATATCTGCACTGTGGGGGCATTATATATCTGGCACTGTGGGGGCATAGCTGCACTGTGGGGGCATTGTTTCTTGCACTGTGGGGGCATATCTGCACTGTGGGGGCATTATATATCTGGCACTGTGGGGGCATATCTGCACTGTGGGGGCATTATATATCTGGCACTGTGGGGGCATATCTGCACTGTGGGGGCATTATATATCTGGCACTGTGGGGGCATTATGTTTCTTGCACTGTGGGGGCATATCTGCACTGTGGGGGCATTATGTATCTGGCACTGTGGGGGCATATCTGCACTGTGGGGGCATTATATATCTGGCACTGTGGGGGCATAGCTGCACTGTGGGGGCATTATGTTTCTGGCACTGTGGGGGCATATCTGCACTGTGGGGGCATTATGTATCTGGCACTGTGGGGGCATATCTGCACTGTGGGGGCATTATATATCTGGCACTGTGGGGGCATATCTGCACTGTGGGGGCATTATATATCTGGCACTGTGGGGGCATAGCTGCACTGTGGGGGCATTATGTTTCTGGCACTGTGGGGGCATATCTGCACTGTGGGGGCATTATGTATATGGCACTGTGGGGGCATATCTGGCACTGGGGGCATTAATGTATCTGACACTGTGGGGGGCAATAATGCATCTGGCACTGTGTGGGCACTTATGCATCTGGCAATATGTGGGCATTTATGTATCTGGCACTGGGGGGATTTATGTATCTGGCCCTGTGGTGGCATATCTGGCACTGTGCGGGCATTTTTATATATGGCACAGTGGGGACATATCTGGCACTGTGTGGGCATTTTTATATCTGGCACTGTGTGGGCACTTATGTATCTGGCACTGCGGGGGCATCATGTATCTGGCACTGTGGGGGGCATATCTGCACTGTGGAGGCACTTATGTATCTGGCACTTTGGGGGCATTTATGTATCTGAACTGTGGGTGCATATCTGGCACTGTGTGGCCATTTATGTAGCTGGCACTGCTGGGGGGCATGTCACGTGTAGCTGGCACTGCTGGGGGGCATGTCATGTAGTGTTCCCGCTAGGCGTCTGTGGCTAGGCAATGTGTCTCAGTGCTGTGCCTGGCGCAAAGTGTATAGGAGGTTCTACCTGGTGCAGTGTGTATTAGCTGCACTACTGTGTGGTGTAATGCAAATTGCCACTATTATGTGGCCACGTACCTTCCCCACGAAGTAACTCCCATTAATTTTTGCTGCGCGCCTTCGGCGCGCACTGTCCATGCTTTGACATATAGGTGTGGGAACAACAAGCAGTATGTACATCATTTTGCCCTCCTAACTTAAAAATGTGCCCTCCCTGTGATCAGCACCATGCCCTAAAAAGTGAACACTATCCTGTGTAGCTGGCACTGCTGGGGGGCATGTCATGTGTAGCTGGCACTGCTGCGGGGCATGTCATGTGTAGCTGGCACTGCTGCGGGGCATGTCATGTGTAGCTGGCACTGCTGGGAGGCATGTCATGTCTATCTGGCACTGCTGGGAGGCATGTCATGTCTATCTGGCACTGCACATTATGTGTATCTGGCACTATACTGGAGACATTGTGTGTAAGGAACACTACTGTGGCTATGTGTAAGGCTGCTAATTGTGTGAAAATATTTTTACAGTTTGATGATATGAAGTTACGAGTCCACGCTCACTTTTCCAGAGGCCACACCCACTTTTCCGGGAGCGCGCGCGCCTTCGGCGCGCGCATGGGGGGGGGGGGGGCGCTTTTACATTTTCTCGCTCAGGGTGCTAGTAGGCCTGGAGCCGGCCCTGCTCCCGCCCACCCGTGCTTTCCTCCCGCTGCGGTCTCTCAGTCCTAGTGTGCCGCGGCTGCCACACCACTGGCAGTGTTCTTCTAGGGGGGACTGGGAGCCGCCGGCAGACACATTCTGCTGAGACTTACTTGTCAGTGCGGGTTCCGGATGGCAGGCGGCGGGTGGGAGGGCAGACGGGGAGCAGGTGTCACAAGGAGTGTGTGGGTAACTAATTCACAATACTTCCGCTCAACGTGGCACTGCTGGTCCTTCATCTCCCATGTCTCTTCACCAGGTGGCGGGCGGCCCGGAAATTAAGTGATGTGTTGTGCAGCAGTCAGTGTGAAGTGACTGTGAGTAACACTGATGGTGCTGATGATGCTGCTGCAGAATCGGGAAGCAATTAATTCATAAATATAATGTACTCTATCAGTGTATTATACATACATAAACATGTACATACGTGTATTTGTGTATACATGTATATACATGAGTGTGTGTGCATATATATATATATATATATATATATATATATACAGCCAGTTCCCAGGAACAAAAGTCCTCCCCCGCTTCCGCTAAGTCCACAGCATGACGCTGGGGCTCCACTGGTGGAGCCAGGTGCGGTGGGGGCCCGTCTCAAGTGCTTCAGCAATCAGTGGGCTTGCTCACAGGTGGATCCCTGGATTCTACAAGTAGTGTCTCAGGGATTCAAGCTGGAATTCGAGACGTCTCCCCCTCGCCGTTTCCTAAAATCTGCCTTGCCAACATCTCCCTTGGACAGGGAGGCTGTGATAGAGGCAAATTCACAAGCTGTATTTGCAGCAGGTGATAGTCAAGGTACCCCTCCTTCAACAAGGAAGGGGTTACTATTCCACAATGTTTGTGGTACCGAAACCGGACGGTTCGGTGAGACCCATTTTAAATTTAAAATCTTTGAACACGTATATAAAACGGTTCAAGTTCAAGATGGAATCGCTCAGGGCGGTTATCTCAAGCCTGGAGGAAGGGGATTACATGGTATCACTGGACATCAAGGATGCTTACCTGCATGTCCCCATTTACTCTCCTCACCAGGAGTACCTCAGATTTGTGGTACAGGACTGTCATTCTGCGGCGGGACTGCCGCATTCTAGATCAGTAAAAGCCCATTCCACGAGGAAGGTGGGCTCTTCTTGGGCGGCTGCCCGAGGGGTCTCTGCTTTACAACTTTGCCGAGCTGCTACTTGGTCGGGGTCAAACACATTTGCAAGATTTTACAAGTTTGACACCCTGGCTGAGGAGGACCTGGAGTTCGCTCATTCGGTGCTGCAGAGTCATCCGCACTCTCCCTCCCGTTTGGGAGCTTTGATATAATCCCCATGGTCCTTACGGAGTCCCAGCATCCACTAAGGACGTCAGAGAAAATAAGATTTTACTCACCGGTAAATCTATTTCTCGTAGTCCGTAGTGGATGCTGGGCGCCCATCCCAAGTACTTGTACATAGTTATTGTTAACAAAAGGGTTATTGTTGAGAGCCATCTGTGCAGAGGCTCCGTTGTTGTCATACTGTTAACTGGGTATAATATCACGAGTTGTACGGTGTGATTGGTGTGGCTGGTATGAGTCTTACCCGGGATTCAAAATCCTTCCTTAGTGTCAGCTCTTCCGGGCACAGTATCCTAACTGAGGTCTGGAGGAGGGTCATAGGGGGAGGAGCCAGTGCACACCAGGTAGTCCTAAAGCTCTCTTTAGTTGTGCCAAGTCTCCTGCGGAGCCGCTATTCCCCATGGTCCTTACGGAGTCCCAGCATCCACTACGGACTACGAGAAATAGATTTACCGGTGAGTAAAATCTTATTTTATATATATATATATATATATATATATATATATATATATATATATATATATGACTTGGGGTTTGTTTTATTAGATAGAGCATGTCCCTGTGAAGTGCCTTTTGGGGTTGTGGTTTTTCAGAAAGTTACAGGTTTTTTTTAATTAAGAGAAATATGCCCCATTATAGAGATCGGGCATTTCAATTTGTTGCGCCTGCGCAGTGGCCGCCAGCAGGGGGTGTACTAGAGTGCCTTCTCTTGAGAGCCGCAATATGGCCGCCTTCTCCCCGGTTATTCTGTAAATAGGAAAATAACCTCACAGGTTCACATAGGGCAGAGTTGCCACTACTAGTGCAGGGCTGTAACTTACAGTACTAAGGAAAAGCCATATACTAAAGCGGCACGGTGACCTCACCCCTCTCAGAGACACCAGGGCGCAGCACACTGGTACACACACCTGTTAGCTCAGGGCAGCACTATAGGACCCTCCTGTAATGCTGTGCTGGCGGCGTGTAGTGATCAGGGCACTGGGAGACTGGCTGGCTGGTCTCCGTCTCTGCTGCCTATAGAACTTCCACCTCTGTTATATATCAGGGCTGCTCTCCTGTTATGATTCCAATACTCTGGTCTGGGGATATCTTATAGCAAGGACCTGAGTACTGGAACGTAATGCTTGGAAAGGGAGTGGGAACGGGAATAGCCCCTGGCGCCCTATCTCCGTTGTCTCGCCCGTGCTGTCAGAAATCTCTTGCGAGACTATGGTTGCTTGGGCCCATGGCAGCCGCGTTTGAAGGGCGGATTACGTCTGCCCAACTCCGATGCCCCCTCAGGTCTTAATGGGAGACAAAGAGAAATCCGAGACAGGGTGATAACAAGGGGCCCTCTACTAAACAACAAAGCCAGGGGCTCAAAACTAACTTTAAACTAGAGTATATGCGGAAAACCGCCAGGGAAAAGGACAACCAAAATACCCACTTGTCCACTCTTCTACCCGGCACCGGCGAGTTCCGGAGAGGAGTGTGGGAGCGTAAACCTCCGCAAATGCACCAACACAGAATACAAAATAAAGCGGCCTAGGCCGCAGCACGCGGCAGAGCCGCCACTCACGAAAACCACACGAGATCCTCTAGCGACTGTTGCGGGTAAATGAGGACTGGAAGACTCCTTGGGAAGAGATGACAACACTAAGATTCAGGAACTCTGAGGACAGGAATGACCGGACACAGCAGAACTGGAACAGACGTCAGCAAACCAAAGCAGCATGCAGGAAGCTATTACCGGCGTCTGTGTGAAGCACTGAGAAGGTATTTAGCAGGGAGTCCTTCAATCAGAAGTTCAGAGCCTGATTAGCACAATGCCGTGCAGCTGCCTTGCTGCACGACCAGAAGACAAGTGTGTGTGTGTAGTTCACTTGATTGACCCTGCAAGGGGAGCGCAGTCCGTCCGTGGCGTCCCCGTTGCTAGGGTCCAGGCGGCTCAGCGCGCCCGGCGTCCTAGCGTTGCTAGGGAGCCGGCGGCTAGCACGCTCGGCATCCCTAGTTGCTAGGCGCCGGGCCGCGAGGACATCGCGGACCACGGCGCCTAACACCTGTGTGTTCTCTTCCTCTCCTACCTCACACTGGAACTGGCCGCCCAGAGAACGAGAGGGCAGCGGCTGACATCAGAGAGGGTGCAGCAATCTGTGTGGGCAGAGCCCCTCACAGCAAGGTGTCCTTATGCTGTGCCCCGTGTAATCACTGTGATCCATACAGACTCTCACCCTGGTATGCTCTCTATTATTTATTTTTTTACACTACGGCATGCTCGAGGGAAGGGAGCAGGCACCACCCCACCGCCACTACTCCTCCGCCAGCATCACTGCCGAGCCGGTCAGTGTTCCGGCGGCAATGAGCAGTAGGCAGCCACCAGCAACAACAGTCAGGAAGCTGTTACTCCCGGCAGCAGTAGCGTCAAGCTGCAATTCAGCCAGCGGCACGATGATCCGGGAGACAGTGGCAGCACAGGGAAGCAGTACCCCCTCCAATCGCAGCACCAACTAGGAGACTGAGGCAGCAACCTGCCCCCAGCAGCAGCACCACCCTGATGATAGGTAAGATGCATTTTGGTGTCACAAGAAGGTGGCCGGAGTAGTGGCTGGCTGTGGTCACACCCCGGGGAAAAGTGATAGTGATTTCAGTGTTCCCTTGCGCGGGGATTGGATGTGTAGATGTATGGAGGCTATGTATGTATAGATGTGAGCGGCAGTGTGCGGATATATGAGAGTGGCAGTGTGCGGATGTATGAGAGCGGCAATGTACGGCTGTAGGAATTTTGGATATCGGATTTTTCTGTATTTTGGAATAATTGCATACCATAACGAGATATTATGGTGATGGGACCTAAATCTAAGCACAGAAGGCATTTATGTTTCATATACACCTTATACACACAGCCTGAAGGTCATTTTAGCCAATATTTTTTATAACTTTGTGCATTAAACAAAGTGTGTGTACATTCACAGAATTCATTTATGTTTCATATACACCTTATACACACAGTCTGAAGTTCATTTAATACAATATTTTTAATAACTTTGAGTATTAAACAAAGTTTGTGTACACTGAGCCATCAAAACACAAAGGTTTCACTATCTCAGTCTCACTCAAAAAAGTCCGTATTTCGGAATATTCCGTATTTCTGAATATTTGGATATGGGATGCTCAACCTGTATTACTTTTTTCTGCTACTGGTTCTTTAACCTATGCAAACAAGCATCTGACTTGCCTTTCCTATTGCTTTGTTACATTGCTTACCTGAAATAGTAATACTTAGATAGCTTTCCTCTTGCCATTATAATGCCCTTAATATTATAGTTAGCCTTTGCATTTTTGAGACGTGTATGATTTTGCATTTTTTGGCATTAAATGTTGCCATGTTCTTGACCATTCCTCTAGTCCAGGGGCGGAACTGCCAGAGACAACGGAGTCAGTTGCCGCCGGGCTCCAGCCCTAAAGGGGCTTCCTCCATTGCCCCCCGGCTGTTACGTGCCCTTCCTACTAAATAGACAAAGGCGCTACCAGCAGGGTCTCGCAGTTTGTACATTCCATGCCGTAACACCCTTCTTTCCACCTTCACAATGAAGCTATTGGTACTTTGCAAAAAAAAAAATTATTAGCATTGCAACTCAGCAGATCAATGCAGTGTGAAGCCACACACTCCATATATCTGCTCAGCCACAAAGCTGATTATTTCTTCACAAAGTACAAGGTGAGCTCCAAATAGAATTCTCTAGCTTAGATTATACCTTTCTATGCAAGGGTAAATAGCTCAATTGTTTGACTGCAATGCCACAGGAAATGGTTTGGATCCAAGACAGTGTGACTGAATAATAAAGAAACCTTAATATGAGTTCATGAATGTTGTATAAGTATTAGTGAGAGAAGGGGTCAGGAGCATGCTAGGCTGCAAAAAATAAGGTAGGCTGCAAGTGAAAGTAATGATCGCCTATATATTTTCCCAGATCTGTCACTCTGTGTGGCTAACTCTGGGGGAAGTCACAGCAATGGGCGGAGACGGCAACTGCAGGACGATACACCAGTGCCAGCAGCAGACCGTAACAAAGTGACAGATCAGGGAGAATATATAGGAGGTAGGGAGGTGGCCATGGTACATGGCTGGCCAAGGGACACTAGCTCATGTACCCCTTTACCACTGAGGCTGGCCACCAAGGATGGACCTGTCACCAGTGCACATGCAATAACCTCTTCTGCTGCCCTCTTTGCAACTCAGATTGCCCAGTGCTCCCCTTCGCTAACAGTCCACAAAGTTTCCCCATCTCACGATCTGCCTCCTCACCCCCACTTTCATCTCTACAGCACACGCGCATATCATACAAGATCCCATCATGCGTACGTAGGTCTGAAATGCAAGAGGGAGGTTGGGGGGAGATTGGCATGCGCCAGCAACGCCACACAGCTCACTGTGACCACAGTGGAGAGGCGCTGCAACAGGACAATACACCAACCTCGGAGCAAGGAACTGCGTCGGTCAGGAGGAGAACTATTTCAATAGCATAAAAAGGTTAATGCGTCCCACCCTATGGACACCAGACTCATCAAGTCACTGTTGCCAGAGTCTCATACAATGACTCTGAACCTCTAAGCACACTATTTGACTGTCCACACCCTGCTGTGCCTATTTCCCATCTCCTCCACCACCCTCAACACTGACCCACACATCATTCACCCACAGAGATACAATAAAGGTAGTTTGGATAAATTAGCTAAATGAAATGGATTTAACCAATTTATATAAATTTTTGGATGTTTTCCAGTGTTTGTGAGCAAATGGTCAATTGTCATTTGCTGCCACATATTAGCATAATTTTGTTTCAACTAGAAAAAAAAATTGGACAGATAATCTAAGTGTGGATCCAGTTTAAAGGTCCGTATTCACGGCCCGATTTTGGGGAGAGATGTGTGCTGAGCGAACTGCTCAGCACACATCTCTCCCCCCGCTCAGCACAGCGTGATGTGTGCTGAGCATACGGGGGGTGGGGGGGGCGCTCATTTCACCCCCTGTGTAGGGCATTCTGTGTGTATCCAGCTTAACAGGTGTGAGCATCATACAACTACTGACTTGCGAGTAACTATACAGCAGCTCCATACCTTGTGACTTGAAGAAACACCAGTTAACCCCGGGAATGCTGCAGTCAAAGCAACAATTCCTCTTCTTACATTCCGCTGCACTTATTGTGGGGTAGCCGCAATCCCTTCTGCTGTACGGTTCCACATTACATTGTTTCTTGTCACTTCCTGTTGATGCAGTAAGGAAACATCCAGGAATTACAGCAGCTTAGTTTTTTTTTTTTTAACTGGGGCAATTTAGCTAGATCACAGGGCAATTTAGCTCCTTTGGTCCTTTTTTAGGACCAGTTAATCAGACAGTTGAGCAAACTGAAAAACAGCTAACAGGAAATTTCCACTTAAATGGTATTTTCTAATCTTATCTGACCATGACTAAGAATAAAGGATACACAAGATAAACTCTTAGAGCCATGGACCTTATCCATGTTTAAGCTCCATCAAATCTGTAATCAATAGCACTACATGCTCCCACTTTACCACTGTACTATATACTCTACCTGTGTTTTTAAGGTAAAAACACCATTTAACCCCAGTGACACTTGAATTAAAGCAGCAGCCTCTGGAATAGCATTCCTTAGCATTAATCCCAGGAAATCTGCAATCTTCACGCTCTTTGATAGCCATGCTACATTGCTGTTTACTTGGATGGAGCAGAGAGCACAACATCAGGACATAGGAAATATTACAATGCATGATAAGAAAGGTGTGAGCTCTACAGCAAGGCCTCTAACCCTTTGCCAGTGCCAAATACATAGGGCTTAACTCAGATCTGATCACAGCAGCAAATTTATTAGCTAAAACCATGTACACTGCAGGGGGGGGGGGGGTGTATAATATGTGCAGAGAGAGTTAGATTTTGGTGCGGTGTGTTCAAACTGAAATCTAAATTGCAGTGTAAAAGCAAAACAGCCAGTATTTACCCTGCACACAAACAATATAACCCACCTAAATCTCTCTGCAAATGTTATATCTGCCCCCCCCCCCCCCCCCATCCCTGCAGTGCACATGGTTTTGCCCACTAGCTAACAAATTTGCTGCATCTGGGAATTACAGCAGCTTAATATTTCTTTTTACAGAAGGTTCAGCAAATTAAATTATTTAGTGAAATACTGTAATCATAACAGTTACAGGGATATTGTAGGTAGATTTATTGTCAGTGGATAAATGTAAAAATTAAACCCTTAGGCATAGTTCCAAAATGCTGTCATTGCAATCCAGATTTTAAGGATATCATGCTTGAGCACAGGTGACTTAATTAGAACTTCGGTCAATGTGAATTAACCATTGGACTCAACCATGGTTATCCTTAAAACCCAGGGGTCTATTTAAGATCGATCTTAATCGATGTTGGGCTTCCAGGTTGAAAAAAACACACACATTTACTAACATTTTAAAATTTATATAAAAAAATCATCTGTTCGTAAATGCAGTGCACATGGTTTTGCCCAACTGCTAACAAAAATCCTGCTGCGATCAACTCAGAATTACCCCCCATGGCCCTCATTCCGAGTTGTTCGCTCGCAAGCTGCTTTTAGCAGCATTGCACACGCTAAGCTGCCGCCTTCTGGGAGTGAATCTTAGCATCTTAAAATTGCGAACGAAAGATTTGCAATATTGCGATAAGACATCTCTGTGCAGTTTCTGAGTAGCTCGAGACTTACTCTGCCAGTGCGATCAGTTCAGTGCTTGTCGTTCCTGGTTTGACGTCACAAACACACCCAGCGTTCGCCCAGACACTCCTCCGTTTCTCCAGCCACTCCCGCGTTTTTCCCAGAAACGGTAGCATTTTTTCCCACACGCCCCTAAAGCGGCCTGTTTCCGCCCAGAAACACCCACTTCCTGTCAATCACATTACGATCACCAGAACGATGATAAAAACGTGAGTAATATTCCTAACTGCATAGCAAATTTACTTGGCGCAGTCGCAGTGTGAACATTGCGCATGCGCATTAAGCGGAAAATCGCTGCGATGCGAAGAAAATTACCGAGCGAACAACTCGGAATGACCACCTATGTGCACTGCAGGGAAGGCAGATTTAACATGTGCAGAGAGAGTTAGATTTGGGTGTGGTGTGTTCAATCTGCAATCTAATTTGCAGTGTAAAAATAAAGCAGTCAGTATTTACATAACAAAATAACTCACCCAAATCTAACTCTTTCTGCACATGTTATATCTGCCTCCCCTGCAGTACACATGGTTTTGCCCAACTGCTAACAAAATTCCTGCTGCGATCATCTTGGAATTACCCCCATCGATTGATGTTTTCACACTGCTCGTGTATATAAGACATAGGGCCTAATTCAGTTTGGATCGTAATACGCGTTCCAACCGCAAAAACTATGAAGAGGATGGGGGCATATACGCAGGGTCCATCCTGTGCGTGTGCCTACATTTTCTCCGGGTGCCCCGCAGAAAATGCGAATGCCTCTGCCTGTCAATCAGTAGAGGGCGTACCTTCGCAGGTATATCGCGATCATGAGCCATGTCTCCCATTTTTGTCATTATAGGTGCTCTGTGAGCTGCTGGCCATGCCCCAGCCCCTCTGTCTCCCGTGAATAGACATTGAGGCTTATTCAGACCAGATCGCTTCAATTTATTTTCAGCCAGCGGGCAATCTGGTCTGCACTGCACATGCGTATGCGCCACAATGCGTAAGTGCGACGGTCCGGAGATCACAAGAAGATTGACAAGAAGAGGGTGTTTGTGTGGGTGGCAACTGAATGTTTCTAGGGAGTGTCCGGAAAAACACTGGAGGGACCCGGCGTTTTGTGGGAGGATTTGTGACGTCACCTCAATGGCTGAGTAAGTGCTGAGCTGTGCAGCTCTTGTGCACATGTGATCACACACCTGCACAGCAAATTTTCCCTTCCGCTGTAGGCGGCAACTACCTGATTACAGGGATGCAAAAAACACACCCTAGCGATCAGGTCTGAATTACCCACAATGTGCATATTTGCAGAGCAACAAGCTACAGGGAGCCTTCCACCCCCCCCCCCTTCCCCATGGGAAGGGGGGGGGTTGTTTGGGTTAGCTGGACATTCCCCAAAAAAGTGACTGTCCTGCAAAAATTGGGATAGTTGGGAGGTATGTTCAAATACATTTATTGTTTTGCATGCAGGGTAAATACTGGCTTCTTTGACATTTAGCCACAAATGCTGCACAGCTGAATTACAGTATTACACTGCAATTAACAGTTATGCTAGGACATTCCCCCTCCCAAATCTACCTCTCTCTGCATGTTACATCTGTCCCACAGTGGCGTGCAGTGAGGTCAGTGGCTAGTGAGGCACTACAGCCATAATGTCCGCCGAATCCTGCCGATGACCCTTAGCCAATGCCCGCTACTGCCTCTGAGCCGATACCCGCTGCCACCGCCAATGGCTTACAAACTCGCCCACAATCAACTGACCCAGCCCTCCACCACTAATTTCTATCTCAGTCCGATGCCGCCAATGCCCGCTGCCTGCCTGCTCATTGTTCTCGTTATATATTATACATTTTTAAAGAAAAAAAAAATGAGTGTTTGGGACTGGGAAGGGTGAGGGAGGAGGACATGAATGCAATTTTGTTGTCCAGGGCTTCCATTAACTTAAAGGAGAAGGGTCTGAATGGGTTAAAAAAAATGCGTGAGGTCCCCCCTCCTTAGTATAACCAGCCTCGGGCTCTTTGAGCCGGTCCTGGTTATTTAAATACTGGGGGAAAAATTGGACAGGGGTTCCCCGTATTTAGACAACTAGCACCGGGCTCTTAGACCGGTCCAGGTTCCAAAAATACGTGGGACAATAGATGTAGGGGTCCCCCATATTTTTAAAACCAGCACCGGGCTCCTCTAGCCAGAGAGATAATGCCACAGCCGGGGGACACTTTTATGTAGGCCCTTAAATCAAGAGGTTCCTCCCCTCGAGGCACCCAAGGGCCAGGGGTGAAGCCCGAGGCTGTCCCCAGCACCCCTGGGTGGTGGGTGCCGGGCTGATAGCCATGTGTGTAAAAAAAGAATATTGTTTTTTCGTTGTGGAACTACAAGGCCCAGCAAGCCTCCCCCGCTTGCTGGTACTTGGAGAACCTCAAGTACCAGCAGGCGGGGAAATAACGGGCTTGCTGGTACCTGTAGTTCTACAACAACAAAAAATACCCAAATAAAAACACAAACACACACAGCGTGACAGTAAAATTATTGAGACAGTCTGTAGCATGTGGGTGCATGTAACCCTATAAAAGTGATGGATTGGGTGACTATTACAATACCCACTGTTGCTGTCTGAAAAATGATGGATTTATAGATTGCTCTGCCGAGACATGTTTTTTTCTAAAATGCACCACAGGTATGGATGGATAGTATACTTGACGACACAGAGGTAGGTAGAGCAGTGGCCTACTGTACCGTACTGCTAAATATTATATTATTTATTATTATTATTATCCTTTCTTTATATGGCGCCACAAGGGTTCCGCAGTGCCCAATTACAGAGTACATAAACAAATAATCAAACAGGAAAACAGCAACTTACAGTTGACGACAATATAGGACAAGTACAGGGTAAATAAACATAGCTACATCAGCAGATGACACTGGAATAAGTATCAGGTGGCAGAAGACTGATGGATTTGGTGCAGCTGAAGATTATTAAAGTAAGAAAAGAGTAAGCACATGAGGGAAGAGGGCCCTGCTCGTGAGAGCTTACATTCTTAAAGGGAGGGGTAGACAGACAGGGGTGAGACAGATGGGGTACATAGAGAGCATGGAACAGAGGTTTAGGATGAGATTTGGCTGGGTTTGGTGAAGAAGTGGGTCTTGAGAGCCCGTTTGAAGTTTTGTAGAGAGGTGGAGAGTCTGAGGGGGAGAGGTAGGGAATTCCAGAGAAGTGGTGCAGCACGTGAAAAATCTTGGAGGTAGGAGTGGGAGGAAGTAATCCGTAGGCAGGAGAGTCGGTGTGCATTAGCAGAGCGAAGAGGACGGGTGGGAGTGTAAAGCGAGATAAGATCAGAGATGTAGATGGGAGAGGAGTGGGTGAGGGCTTTGTAAGCAAGTGTGAGAAGCTTGAAATGGATTCTGAAAGGGAAGGGGAGCCAGTGAAGGACTAGTAAGAGAGGAGAGGTGGACGTAGTGCGTTTGGTGAGGAAAATGAGCCGGGCAGCAGCATTGAGGATAGATTGGAGTGGAGAGAGGTATTTGTCAGGAATGCCAGTCAGGAAGAGATTACAGCAGTCCAGTCTGGAGATGACCAGTGAGTGGATAAGAGTCTTAGTAGCATCCTGGGTCAGAAAAAGTCTGATCCTGGAAATATTTTTTAGATGAAAACGGCAGGTTTGTGAGAGGTGCTGAATGTGTGGTTTGAAGGAGAGGGAGGAGTCAAGGATTACTCCAAGACAGCGTGCTTGGGGGGTAGAGAAGATAGTAGTGCCATCAATAGATAATGAGATTGTAGGAGGTGAGATTATGCGGGAGGGAGGGAAGATGATCAGCTCGGTCTTAGACATGTTAAGTTTAAGAAAGCGCTGGGACATCCAGGAAGAGATAGCAGAGAGACAGTTGGAGATACGAGTGAGGAGAGTAGGGGAGAGGTCTGGAGAGGAAAGATAGATTTGAGTGTCATCAGCATAGAGATGATATTGGAAACCAAAAGAACTAATGAGCTTACCTAGTGAGGACGTATAGAGAGAGAAGAGAAGAGGACCAAGGACAGAACCTTGGGGTACCCCTACAGTTAGTGGAAGTGAGGGGGAGGTGGAGTCATGAGAGGAGACAGAGAATGAACGGTCAGAAAGGTAGGACGACAACCAAGAGAGGGCAGTGTTACGCAGACCAATGGAGTGAAGGATTTGCAGTAGGAGAGGATGGTCTAAAGTGTCAAAAGCAGCAGAGAGATCAAGTAGAATAAGTAGAGAGTAGTGTCCCTTAGATTTAGCAGCATGGAGGTCATTGCATACTTTTGTAAGGGCAGTTTCAGTGGAGTGGAGAGGACGGAAGCCAGACTGGAATGGGTCAAGCAGTGAGTGTGAGGAAAGAAAGGAAGTAAGGCGGTTGTAGACAATACGCTCAAGGAGTTTGGAGGCAAAAGGGAGGAGAGAGATGGGTCGGTAGTTGGAGAGAGTGTTTGGATCAAGGGTAGGTTTTTTAAGAATAGGAGAGATGAGAGCGTGCTTGAAGGCAGAGGGGACAGTGCCTGATGAGAGGGAGAGATTGAGAAGGTGGGAAAGATGGGAACAAGCAGAAGAAGAGAGGTGGCAAAGGAGGCGGGAGGGGATAGGGTCAAGTGGTGAGGGGACAGGAACGAATGAGGGCCATGACTTCCTCTCCAGATGCATGGGAGAAAGATGACAGAGTTGGTGCGAGGGATGGGGAGGGTTGGTAAGGGATGGGAGAAGGCTGGTTACTGATAGTCTGGTGTGATGTGATGTCCTGACGTATGGAGTCAATTTTGGATGTGAAGTAAGTGGCAAAGTCAAGAGCAGAGAGTGAGGAAGGGAGATGAGGTGGAGGTGGGCAGAGGAGTGAGTTGAGAGTGGCAAAGAGGCGCCGGGGGTTGGAAGACTGGGAGGAGATTAGGTTCTTGAAGTATGACTGTTTAGCAAGAGAAAGGGCAGCACTGAAGGATGAGAGCATAAGTTTGAAATGGAGGAAGTCTGCCTTAGAGCGTGATTTCCTCCAGTGACGCTCAGCAGTACATGAGCATTTTTGCAGATATCTGGTGCATTTGGTGTGCCAGGGTTGAGGTGTTAATTTGCAAGGGTGAATAGTCGTTGGTGGAGCAACAGAGTCAAGAGCAGAAGTAAGGGAAGCATTGTATGTGGAAGTGGCTTGTTCAGGGCATGAGAGAGAGAGAATAGGAGAGAGAAGTGAGTCAAACAGGGAGGAAAGGAATGTGGTGTCAATAGCTTCAATGTTACGCTTAGTGATGGTAGCCTTAGGAGGTAGAGATGGGGAAGTCGAGAGAGATAGGTTGAAGGAGAGCAGGTGGTGGTCAGAGAGGGGAAATGGGGAGTTGGAAAAATCAGAAATATCACAGCGGTGAGTGAAGACCAGATCCAGTGTGCTCCCATTCACATGGGAGGGTGAGGAGGTCCACTGGGAGAGACCAAGTGAAGAGGTGAGGTTAAGGAGTTTAGAGGCAGGGGATTGTGTGGGGATGTCAATAGGGATGTTGAAATCGCCTAGGATAATGGTGGGAATGTCAGAAGAGAGGAAGTGAGGAAGCCAGGAAGCAAAGTTGTCGATGAATTTGGAAGCAGTGCCAGGGGGGCGGTAAATGACAGCTACTCTAAGATGGACTGGTTGGAAGAGGCATATGGCGTGGACCTCAAATGTAGAGAATATAAGGGATGGTTCTGGTGGTATGAGTTGGTAGGAGTAACTAGAAGGTAAAAGGACCCCAACACCACCCCCATGGCGACCCCCAGGTCGGGGTGTGTGTGTGAATGTAAGGCCCCCAGCAGAGAGAGCAGCAGCAGAAGTAGTGTCAGAGGGCGTAATCCAAGTTTCAGTAATGGCTAGTAGGTGTAGGGAGTTGGAAATGAAAAGGTCATGAGTGGGGACCAGTTTGTTACAAACAGATCTGGCATTCCAGAGGGCACAGGATAGGGGGTATGAGTTTGTGGGAGAGATGTGAATTAGATTTTCAGGGTTGCTGTAGCGATGAGGTGGGATTAACTTTGAGGGCAGGGATGATGAGAGAGTAGTGATGGTACGGGTGCCTGAGCTAGGAGGGGAAACTGCAGGAGGTGGGCAGGGAGGGAGGTCAGTGTGATGTGGATGGGGGTGTGGGGAGGTGACAGGGAAGGGAGAGAGGGAGCAGGGCTGAGTTGTGGGGTAGCAGGACCATGGGGCAGAGGTGAATGAAAGTGGGGTAACAGGAAAGGTGGGGGAAGGAAACAGAGGGATGGAGGGGAGACAGAGGAGGGGAGAGAGGAGGAGGTGGAGGAGACTAGTGGGGGAAGGATAAAGATACATTATTAGGTAGACACTGAGTGATGTGGGGAGTATAAGAAAACCTTGACATAGTGTTAAGTAGGTAAATAGGTTGAAGTAGTGGAAGTAGGAGAGGAGACGGTAAGGCAATCCGAGCAGAAGAATTGCAGAAATGCAGGTGAGAAAAGCAGTGTAGGCTCAAGGGGTGTAGATTTAGTATGAAATGAGTCAAAAGCGTAGATAAAGTGGGTGCAGAAATGTATTTGGAGTGTAAGAAATGAAAGGATTGTGAGAGGTTTAAGAAGCAATGGTAATTATGTTAGATGTTTTAAGTGTTTGCAGGTAAAATTGCATTGGTGCAGCTGTGCTTAAAAAACAAAATTACAATAATACAGATACAGGCATTTGTAGGTGAAATGGATGGTTTATGAAATGTCCAAGTAAGGTAGTTCTGTGCTATGTAATCAGATGCAACAATCAGGAGGTGAGTGATCTGAGGAGTAAGTGACTCACATTTGTTATTAGTTCTTCAGTTTTCTTTGTTTTGTTAGATTGGTGTGCTTCTGTTTTCCTTCTTTTTCACTTCGATTGAACGCTGATTGAACACTGCTGTTATGTGTCAATTTTATCACGCTTTGATAAAAATGCACGCTTAGATCAATAAATGCACAGCCAAATGGCTTTGCACAGCCTACACCATTGGACTTAAGTAGAAGACTATTACAAGTGAAACCAATAATTGAAATCTGTAACCACACCCCACACCCTCAAATGCCAGGCAATAAATTACCTTAAAAACAACAACCAGGCATTCCACAAAGATTAAACTGGGTCTATATCATTCAAAACTTTAAAAAAGTACTTCAAAATCACATACTATGCAATAATGTTTCAATTTGCATTACCCAGCAGAATTAGCTTTGCATATATAGATATAGTGCAGCAGAATATATTGGTGGTTGTAGTCAATTGTAATTACCTGGAGGTGACAAGAAGAGAAGAAACGTCAATTCACAATCGATATCAGCTGAAGATAAATTAATGCTGATTGAACACTGCTGTTATGTGTCAATTTTATCACGCTTTGATAAAAATGCATGCTTAGATCAATAAATGCACAGCCAAACGGCTTTGCACAGCCTACACCATTGGACTTAAGTAGAAGACTATTACAAGTGAAACCAATAATTGAAATCTGTAACCACACCCCACCCCCTCAAATGCCAGGCAATAAATTACCTTAAAAACAACAACCAGGCATTCCACAAAGATTAAACTGGGTCTATATCATTCAAAACTTTAAAAAAGTACTTCAAAATCACATACTATGCAATAATGTTTCAATTTGCATTACCCAGCAGAATTAGCTTTGCATATATAGATATAGTGCAGCAGAATATATTGGTGGTTGTAGTCAATTGTAATTACCTGTAGGTGACAAGAAGAGAAGAAACGTCAATTCACAATTGATATCAGTTGAAGATAAATTAATGCTGATTGAACACTGCTGTTATGTGTCAATTTTATCACGCTTTGATAAAAATGCACGCTTAGATCAATAAATGCACAGCCAAACGGCTTTGCACAGCCTACACCATTGGACTTAAGTAGAAGACTATTACAAGTGAAACCAATAATTGAAATCTGTAACCACACCCCACCCCCTCAAATGCCAGGCAATAAATTACCTTAAAAACAACAACCAGGCATTCCACAAAGATTAAACTGGGTCTATATCATTCAAAACTTTAAAAAAGTACTTCAAAATCACATACTATGCAATAATGTTTCAATTTGCATAACCCAGCAGAATTAGCTTTGCATATATAGATATAGTGCAGCAGAATATATTGGTGGTTGTAGTCAATTGTAATTACCTGTAGGTGACAAGAAGAGAAGAAACGTCAATTCACAATCGATATCAGCTGAAGATAAATTAACGCTTATTGAACGCTGCTGTTATGTGTCAATTTTATCACGCTTTGATAAAAATGCACGCTTAGATCAATAAATGCACAGCCAAACGGCTTTGCACAGCCTACACCATTGGACTTAAGTAGAAGACTATTACAAGTGAAACCAATAATTGAAATCTGTAACCACACCCCACCCCCTCAAATGCCAGGCAATAAATTACCTTAAAAACAACAACCAGGCATTCCACAAAGATTAAACTGGGTCTATATCATTCAAAACTTTAAAAAAGTACTTCAAAATCACATACTATGCAATAATGTTTCAATTTGCATTACCCAGCAGAATTAGCTTTGCATATATAGATATAGTGCAGCAGAATATATTGGTGGTTGTAGTCAATTGTAATTAACTGTAGGTGACAAGAAGAGAAGAAACGTCAATTCACAATCGATATCAGCTGAAGATAAATTAACGCTGATTGAACGCTGCTGTTATGTGTCAATTTTATCACGCTTTGATAAAAATGCACGCTTGGATCAATAAATGCACAGCCAAACGGCTTTGCACAGCCTACACCATTGGACTTAAGTAGAAGACTATTACAAGTAAAACCAATAATTGAAATCTGTAACCAAACCCCCCCCACCTCAAATGCCAGGCAATAAATTACCTTAAAAACAACAACCAGGCATTCCACAAAGATTAAACTGGTTCTATATCATTCAAAACTTTAAAAAAGTACTTCAAAATCACATACTATGCAATAATGTTTCAATTTGCATTACCCAGCAGAATTAGCTTTGCATATATAGATATAGTGCAGCAGAATATATTGGTGGTTGTAGTCAATTGTAATTACTCAGCAGAATTAGCTTTGCATATATAGATATAGTGCAGCAGAATATATTGGTGGTTGTAGTCAATTGTAATTACCCAGCAGAATTAGCTTTGCAAATATAGATATAGTGCAGCAGAATATATTGGTGGTTGTAGTCAATTGTAATTACCCAGCAGAATTATCTTTGCATATATATAGTGCAGCAGAATATATTGGTGGTTGTAGTAAATTGTAATTACCCAGCAGCAGCTCTACTGCACTCAACATCACCAGTGCTCACAATATATATAATGCTATATACTATGCCATAGTGGTGCTTACTATATAACACCTCCTACTGCGTTCCCCCTGGCAATGAGCATGACACCCAGAGAGTGAAACCCCTGGCAATGAGCATGACACCCAGCACGTGAAACTCTTGGCGTTGAGCAGTTTTTGTAAAAGTAATTAGAAGCTTTACTGTAGGGCATAGTGTATCACAGATATTGTGGTGAGTGACATAATATGTTCCAAAGGGCATTAATGTGTGGGGCTTAACATGGTGGAAATTACTGTACTTTTTTCCCTGTGGTGGCCGAGGTCTGTTGGTGCAGGGTCAAGAACTGGGGTGTAAGGTAGTCTTTGCCTGCAAGGCTACGCTCATTTTATGGAGACCATACCCATACATTTAAGTGTGGCATTTACCTGCGCTTGCTCGCGGGGTGAGAACATCTCCCTAATTGAATTCAGCGATATGAATAGAGGTTGTGCAGCAGCCACAGAAAGGGTTAATCTCTGCAGCTTGTCACTAAATTACATTGTTGCAATTTTAGCTGGGAGCTGCAATAATTACTCTAATACATAACACAGCCAACACTTCTATATTCACACAATATACTGCATGGTGAATATAGAAGTGGTGCTTGCTAAACAGCACCTCCTACTGCATTCCACATCACCGCTGGTCACACTCATATCAGGCCCATAATGCTGTATACTATGCCATAGTGGTGCTTACTATATAACACCAGGTGCTGTGCAGTGGTCAAAACACACTAACTGGTCCCATGCTGTTGTTGAACTAAAGGCCTATACACACGATGAGATTCGGTCTATGCTAATAGGTTTAAAAAGGTTACATAAAAGCTACTTTATGTATTTATTCATTAAAGTTTTTAAGTTGTATTTTACAACCATACAATGATATGATATATAATGTATCGTATAATCATTACATAATGTTGATGGCATTGAATTGTCTCTGCCTTGACTAGTGGCAGCAGCTTCAGCACTAGGTGGAAGTGGATCTTGATCTTTCCCTATTTTACCCTCCACCTTTTTGTTCTCCATTTTTTAATGTGTGGAATTATATGCCAGTAATATATCTGGAATTAGACGGTGGTAATGTCTGGAATTAGATACCACTAGATAGATACCAGATATCACTGTGACTGGAATGATGACATATGCACAGTGACAGGACACTACCACAGCACCCTACAGCAGCCATATGCGGCACAAGACACTGGAGTATTAGTAATGTACTGTAGTATACTGAGCACCACAAGACAATGAGCAGTGATACGGAGCACTGATGAGGATACTAGAACTGACACTGAGCAGCAAGATGCAGCACTGGACTATTAGTAATGTACTCTAGTATACTGAGCACCACATTGCAGCACAAGACAATGAGCAGTGATACTGAGCACTGATGAGGATACTACTGAGAACTGACACTGAGCAGGAGAGACACACTACAATTTCATCTTGCGCCTCTTTTTTTATTTATCTTTGCATCATGTGCTGTTTGGGGCTATTTTTTTAAGTGCCATCCTGTCTGACACTGCAGTGCCACTCCTAGATGGGCCAGGTGTTTGTGCTGCCCACTTGGGTCGCTTAGCTTAGTCATCCAGGGACCTTGGTGCAAATTTTAGGACTAAAAATAATATTGGGAGGTGTGAGGTGTTCAGAATAGACTGGAAAGGAGTAGAAATTATGGTTATTGAGCTTAATACTATAGGATCAAAATTACCCCCAAATTCGATGATTTTAGCTGTTTGAGGTTTTAAAAAAAAATCACCCGAATACAAAACCCGAAAGGGTGGTTTTGCCAAAACGCGTCCATATCCAAAACACAACTGCGGATCCGAAACCAAAACCAAAACATGAAACACGAAAAATGCCCGCTGCACATCTCTAGTTAGGGGAGAAGCATGTAGCCTTGTAGACTATGCACAGCTATATCTAGAAAAATATACGATCTAATCTTTAACCAACCAATGCAAGAAAGTATTTAATGTGAAAATACGAAACACTAGACTAATTGGAGGTGCGCCCTAAAGCAAATTACAATGTTAGGATTAGGGGGTTCGGAAAGACCTCTAGTGTAAACACTACTATATACATTTTAAGATAGGAAGGTACAAATTACATATTCACATTGCATCTATGGGCTGGATTCAAGTGTCCCTTTCCTCCCTCAATCGTGCCCGTCAGCAGCTATTCTAATGTTGCTGCCAACGGGTGCGACATGTTTATTTCAGCTCGCTACCCCCAGGGGAAACAAGCTGAAATGTGTGCAAAGAGACCCATTTGGGCAACCAAACGGTGTCTTTTCATGATCGCGCCCATTACTTTATTCAGGTTTAGGTGCTTTGTGCACCTAAACCAGAGTGTAATGGGCGCAATAATTGAGGGCATTTGAATTTCCCTTATATGTGTGTGTGTGTGATATACACACAGACACACATACTGTATTTCTTTATATAATGGACACCTCAGTTTCTATTCATTCATGTCCTGCCCCCTACTCTGTCAGACCCCTTCCCCTCTACTTTTCTGACCCCAAACGCCACTCATTCTTGTTGAGTGCTGGTGGGCCCATTCAGAATTTTGCTATGGGGCCCACAAAGGTCTAGTTACGCCACTGGGCAGGGTTATAGAGGAGGCGGTGCAAGGCATCCTGGAAACAGTCAAAGCTTTAGCCTGTTGGTGCCTTGGATCAAGATGTTAGTGTAGTGCCTTTTGGGGTTAAGGTTTTACAGAAAGTTACAGGTTTTTTTAATTTAGTAAAATATGCCCCATTTTAAAGATAGGGCATTTACATTTGTTGCACCTGTGCAGTACATAGCAGCCTGCAGGGCATGTACAGTGGCTTCATTTGGGTGCACATACATTGCCGGCTCCTGGTCGCAAACTGAAATTATTGTGTGTAAGTGGAATTAGCGGTGTTTATGTCATACAGGGGGGTGGGGGAGGTTTGTGGTTGGTGGGGGGCACGCTGTGTGATTATTATCCTGCATCTATACATACATGCGCTAACACCTGGACATACACTGATGTACCCACACCTAATATCCATACATACACGCCCTGACACCAGGACATACACCAACATTCCCACACCTGCATCTATACATACACATGCTGACACCTGGACATACACCAACATACAAGCACCTGCATCTATATATACACGCGCTGACAAATGGACATACACCGACGTACCCACACTTGCATCTATACATACATGCACTGACATCTGGACATACAAGCACCTGCATCTATACATACACGCGCTGACACCTGAACCTACACTGACGTTCCCACACCTGCATCTATACATACACATTCTGACACCTGGACATACACAGACGTACCCACACCTGCATCTATACATACACGCGTTGACACCTGGACGTACACTGACGTACACACACCTACATCTATATATGCATGGATGCAAATGTGGGTACGTCTGTATACGTCCAGGTGTTAGCATGTGTATGTATAGATGTTAGGTGTGGGTACATCAGTGTATGTCCAGGTGTCAGCACATGTATGTATAGATTCACATGTGGGTAAGCCGGTGTACGTCCACGTGTCAGCATGTGTAGGTATAGATGCAGGTGTGGGTACGTTGGTGTACGTTTAGGGGTCAGCGTGTTTATGTATAGATGTTGGTGTGTGTATGTCAGTGTACGTACAGATATAGGTGTGTGACTGTGTATGTATGTATGTATGTATGTATGTATGTATATGTATAGAGGAAGGTGTGATACATACATATAACACATACATGATAGATACATACATATATCACACACACGATAGATAGATAGATAGATAGATAGATAGATAGATAGATAGAACACATACATACAAGATAGATACATACATACATACATACATGATAGATACATATATATACACACACATACGATAGATAGATAGATAGATAGATAGATAGATAGATAGATAGATAGATAGATAGATAGATAGATAGATATCACAAACATATATGATTCATACACAAATGTCACACACACATACATGATACATACATGAGAAAGACCTGGGATGGTGATGAGGCCAGGGCCCCCTGCTGATGTTGCGTTGAGGAAGGCAGTGTTCCAGGGCGGATGCCAGTCGGGGAGAGCGCCGCGCAGCCCGGGAAAAATACTGCTGAGGAGCTACATCTGGAAGAGCCCCTTGGAGGGAGAGTGCCACATGCCCCATCCTGCGTGGCAGACTCTGCAGGCCTGCACATGGGAAGGGAGGTCTCTGGCCACACATACTCACCCTTCTGCTGAAGCCCCGCTGCTGTCCCCATCAGCGCTCTCCAGCGGGGAGCGGGGCCAGGATGAACCTCAACCTGTGAGAACTATCTTCATGATCAAGAGATCTCATATGCAAGATAAGTATGTGTTGGGATAGGGCTGGGGAGGGCGGCTGCTCGGGCACACCCCCGTCAAGTTAAGGAGATTTAACTGAGGAAGCACAAGGGAACTCTCGTCTGGGGACAACAACTGCAGGGAGACCACATCTTTTCAGATGAACATGGGAGGGCGGAAGGCTGCCTAATACTGAAGCACCCTCAGACATTAAACCATATGCAACAACTATTGCAAGCATTCCTGGGGGAAGGTCTGCAGCAGACGGATTTGCATACGGTGATGTCATCCAAGCAGTGGGCCAAAGTTGGCTGGAACCCTCATCTGTATATGAAAAGAGAAAAGGGGCATGCAGGGCATGGCGGCCTTTTGCGGCGCTTGTATAACCCCAAGTTTGCATTAAACACCCCCACCCTCCTTCGGTGTGGGGCTCATGTTGGCCATGCCCAAGCCCCTGAAGCATTCAAGCTGATTTCTTGCAGCAGCTGGGCACTGTGACAGCTTCAGAGCTGCTCTACAAGACAAGTAAAAGGGTGTGGGCCCTGCAGCACCACCTGTAGTTTGCATACACACATATATAGGACAGCATCTCTTATATGCCCCAGGGTCAATAAAATAGTATCCTTGTCTAGGCTATCCATCCCCTCAGATAAGGTATTTGTCCATGCCGCTACAGCACTACACACCCAGGCCGACGCAATTGCCGGTCTGAGTAAGGTACCTGAATGTGTATAAATGGACTTCAGGGTAATCTCCTGTTTGCGGTCAGCACACTCTTTGAGGGTAGCCGTATCCTGGGACGGGAGGGCTACCTTCTTGGATAAGCGTGTTAATGCTTTGTCCACCCTAGGGGAGGATTCCCATCGTAACCTATCCGTTGATGGGAAAGGATACGCCATAAGAATCCTTTTGGAAATCTGCAGTCTTTTATCTGGAGATTCCCAAGCTTTTTCACATAACTCGTTCAGCTCGTGTGAGGGGGGAAAGGTTACCTCAGGCTTCTTTCCCTTGTACATATGTACCCTCTTGTCAGCGACAGGGGGTTCCTCTGTGATGTGCAAAACATCTTTTATTGCAATAATCATAAATCGAATGGATTTTGCCAATTTTGGCTGTAACTTTGCATCATCGTAATCGACACTGGGGTCAGAATTAGAGATGAGCGGGTTCTGTTTCTCTGAATCCGAACCCGCCAGAACTTCATGTTTTTTTACACGGGTCCGAGCGACTCGGATCTTCCCGCCTTGCTCGGTTAACCCGAGCGCGCCCGAACGTCATCATGACGCTGTCGGATTCTCGCGAGGCTCGGATTCTATCGCGAGACTCGGATTCTATATAAGGAGCCGCGCGTCGCCGCCATTTTCACACGTGCATTGAGATTGATAGGGAGAGGACGTGGCTGGCGTCCTCTCCGTTTAGAATAGATTAGAGAGACACTTGATTTACTAATTTTGGGGAGCATTAGGAGTACTCAGTACAGTGCAGAGTTTTGCTGATAGTGACCACCAGTTTTATTTATAATCCGTTCTCTGCCTGAAAAAAGCGATACACAGCACACAGTGACTCAGTCACATACTAGAGATGAGCGGGTTCGGTTTCTTTGAATCCGAACCCGCACGAACTTCACTTTTTTTTTCACGGGTCCGAGCGACTCGGATCTTCCCGCCTTGCTCGGTTAACCCGAGCGCGCCCGAACGTCATCATGACGCTGTCGGATTCTCGCGAGACTCGGATTCTATATAAGGAGCCGCGCGTCGCCGCCATTTTCACACGTGCATTGAGATTGATAGGGAGAGGACGTGGCTGGCGTCCTCTCCATTTAGATTAGATTTAGAAGAGAGAGAGAGAGAGAGATTGCTGTGATACTGTAGATTAGAAGAGAGTGCAGAGTGCAGACAGAGTTTAGTGACTGACGACCACAGTGACCAGTGACCACCAGAGACAGTGCAGTTGTTTGTTTTATTTAATATATCCGTTCTCTGCCTGAAAAAAATGATACACAGTCACACAGTGACTCAGTCTGTGTGCACTGCTCAGCCCAGTGTGCTGCACATCAATGTATTGTATATAAAGCTTATAATTGTGGGGGAGACTGGGGAGCACTGCAGGTTGTTATAGCAGGAGCCAGGAGTACATGATAAATAATATTATATTAAAATTAAACAGTGCACACTTTTGCTGCAGGAGTGCCACTGCCAGTGTGACTAGTGGTGACCAGTGCCTGACCACCAGTATATTAGTAGTATTGTATACTATCTCTTTATCAACCAGTCTATATTAGCAGCAGACACAGTACAGTGCGGTAGTTCACGGCTGTGGCTACCTCTGTGTCGGCACTCGGCAGGCAGTCCGTCCATCCATAATTGTATTATATACCACCTAACCGTGGTTTTTTTTTTCTTTCTTTATACCGTCGTCATAGTCATACTAGTTGTTACGAGTATACTACTATCTCTTTATCAACCAGTGTACAGTGCGGTAGTTCACGGCTGTGGCTACCTCTGTGTCGGAACTCGGCAGGCAGTCCGTCCATCCATAATTGTATTATAATATATACCACCTAACCGTGGTTTTTTTTTCGTTCTTTATACCGTCGTCATACTAGTTGTTACGAGTATACTACTATCTCTTTATCAACCAGTGTACAGTGCGGTAGTTCACGGCTGTGGCTACCTCTGTGTCGGAACTCGGCAGGCAGTCCGTCCATCCATAATTGTATTATAATATATACCACCTAACCGTGGTTTTTTTTTCGTTCTTTATACCGTCGTCATACTAGTTGTTACGAGTATACTACTATCTCTTTATCAACCAGTGTACAGTGCGGTAGTTCACGGCTGTGGCTACCTCTGTGTCGGCACTCGGCAGGCAGTCCGTCCAACCATAATTGTATTATATACCACCTAACCGTGGTTTTTTTTTCATTCTTTATACCGTCGTCATACTAGTTGTTACGAGTATACTACTATCTCTTTATCAACCAGTGTACAGTGCGGTAGTTCACGGCTGAGGCTACCTCTGTGTCGGCACTCGGCAGGCAGTCCGTCCAACCATAATTGTATTATATACCACCTAACCGTGGTTTTTTTTTCATTCTTTATACCGTCGTCATACTAGTTGTTACGAGTATACTACTATCTCTTTATCAACCAGTGTACAGTGCGGTAGTTCACGGCTGTGGCTACCTCTGTGTCGGCACTCGGCAGAACGTCCATAATTGTATATACCAGTGACCTAACCGTGGTTTTTTTTTCTTTCTTTATACATACATACTAGTTACGAGTATACTATCTCTTTATCAACCAGTCTATATATTAGCAGCAGACACAGTACAGTGCGGTAGTTCACGGCTGTGGCTACCTCTGTGTCGGCACTCGGCAGCCCGTCCATAATTGTATATACCACCTAACCGTGGTTTTTTTTTCTTTCTTTATACATACATACTAGTTACGAGTATACTATCTCTTTATCAACCAGTCTATATATTAGCAGCAGACACAGTACAGTGCGGTAGTTCACGGCTGTGGCTACCTCTGTGTCGGCACTCGGCAGCCCGTCCATAATTGTATATACCACCTAACCGTGGTTTTTTTTTCTTTCTTTATACATACATACTAGTTACGAGTATACTATCTCTTTATCAACCAGTCTATATATTAGCAGCAGACACAGTACAGTGCGGTAGTTCACGGCTGTGGCTACCTCTGTGTCGGCACTCGGCAGCCCGTCCATAATTGTATATACCACCTAACCGTGGTTTTTTTTTCTTTCTTTATACATACATACTAGTTACGAGTATACTATCTCTTTATCAACCAGTCTATATATTAGCAGCAGACACAGTACAGTGCGGTAGTTCACGGCTGTGGCTACCTCTGTGTCGGCACTCGGCAGCCCGTCCATAATTGTATATACCACCTAACCGTGGTTTTTTTTTCTTTCTTTATACATACATACTAGTTACGAGTATACTATCTCTTTATCAACCAGTCTATATATTAGCAGCAGACACAGTACAGTGCGGTAGTTCATGGCTGTGGCTACCTCTGTGTCGGCACTCGGCAGCCCGTCCATAATTGTATATACCACCTAACCGTGGTTTTTTTTTCTTTCTTTATACATACATACTAGTTACGAGTATACTATCTCTTTATCAACCAGTCTATATTAGCAGCAGACACAGTACAGTGCGGTAGTTCACGGCTGTGGCTACCTCTGTGTCGGCACTCGGCAGCCCGTCCATAATTGTATACTAGTATCCAATCCATCCATCTCCATTGTTTACCTGAGGTGCCTTTTAGTTGTGCCTATTAAAATATGGAGAACAAAAATGTTGAGGTTCCAAAATTAGGGAAAGATCAAGATCCACTTCCACCTCGTGCTGAAGCTGCTGCCACTAGTCATGGCCGAGACGATGAAATGCCAGCAACGTCGTCTGCCAAGGCCGATGCCCAATGTCATAGTACAGAGCATGTCAAATCCAAAACACCAAATATCAGTAAAAAAAGGACTCCAAAACCTAAAATAAAATTGTCGGAGGAGAAGCGTAAACTTGCCAATATGCCATTTACCACACGGAGTGGCAAGGAACGGCTGAGGCCCTGGCCTATGTTCATGGCTAGTGGTTCAGCTTCACATGAGGATGGAAGCACTCAGCCTCTCGCTAGAAAAATGAAAAGACTCAAGCTGGCAAAAGCAGCACAGCAAAGAACTGTGCATTCTTCGAAATCCCAAATCCACAAGGAGAGTCCAATTGTGTCGGTTGCGATGCCTGACCTTCCCAACACTGGACGTGAAGAGCATGCGCCTTCCACCATTTGCACGCCCCCTGCAAGTGCTGGAAGGAGCACCCGCAGTCCAGTTCCTGATAGTCAGATTGAAGATGTCAGTGTTGAAGTACACCAGGATGAGGAGGATATGGGTGTTGCTGGCGCTGGGGAGGAAATTGACCAGGAGGATTCTGATGGTGAGGTGGTTTGTTTAAGTCAGGCACCCGGGGAGACACCTGTTGTCCGTGGGAGGAATATGGCCGTTGACATGCCAGGTGAAAATACCAAAAAAATCAGCTCTTCGGTGTTGAGGTATTTCACCAGAAATGCGGACAACAGGTGTCAAGCCGTGTGTTCCCTTTGTCAAGCTGTAATAAGTAGGGGTAAGGACGTTAACCACCTCGGAACATCCTCCCTTATACGTCACCTGCAGCGCATTCATAATAAGTCAGTGACAAGTTCAAAAACTTTGGGTGACAGCGGAAGCAGTCCACTGACCAGTAAATCCCTTCCTCTTGTAACCAAGCTCACGCAAACCACCCCACCAACTCCCTCAGTGTCAATTTCCTCCTTCCCCAGGAATGCCAATAGTCCTGCAGGCCATGTCACTGGCAATTCTGACGAGTCCTCTCCTGCCTGGGATTCCTCCGATGCATCCTTGCGTGTAACGCCTACTGCTGCTGGCGCTGCTGTTGTTGCCGCTGGGAGTCGATGGTCATCCCAGAGGGGAAGTCGTAAGCCCACTTGTACTACTTCCAGTAAGCAATTGACTGTTCAACAGTCCTTTGCGAGGAAGATGAAATATCACAGCAGTCATCCTACTGCAAAGCGGATAACTGAGTCCTTGACAACTATGTTGGTGTTAGACGTGCGTCCGGTATCCGCCGTTAGTTCACAGGGAACTAGACAATTTATTGAGGCAGTGTACCCCCGTTACCAAATACCATCTAGGTTCCACTTCTCTAGGCAGGCGATACCGAGAATGTACACGGACGTCAGAAAAAGACTCACCAGTGTCCTAAAAAATGCAGTTGTACCCAATGTCCACTTAACCACGGACATGTGGACAAGTGGAGCAGGGCAGGGTCAGGACTATATGACTGTGACAGCCCACTGGGTAGATGTATGGACTCCCGCCGCAAGAACAGCAGCGGCGGCACCAGTAGCAGCATCTCGCAAACGCCAACTCTTTCCTAGGCAGGCTACGCTTTGTATCACCGCTTTCCAGAATACGCACACAGCTGAAAACCTCTTACGGCAACTGAGGAAGATCATCGCGGAATGGCTTACCCCAATTGGACTCTCCTGTGGATTTGTGGCATCGGACAACGCCAGCAATATTGTGTGTGCATTAAATATGGGCAAATTCCAGCACGTCCCATGTTTTGCACATACCTTGAATTTGGTGGTGCAGAATTTTTTAAAAAACGACAGGGGCGTGCAAGAGATGCTGTCGGTGGCCAGAAAAATTGCGGGACACTTTCGGCGTACAGGCACCACGTACAGAAGACTGGAGCACCACCAAAAACTACTGAACCTGCCCTGCCATCATCTGAAGCAAGAAGTGGTAACGAGGTGGAATTCAACCCTCTATATGCTTCAGAGGTTGGAGGAGCAGCAAAAGGCCATTCAAGCCTATACAATTGAGCACGATATAGGAGGTGGAATGCACCTGTCTCAAGTGCAGTGGAGAATGATTTCAACGTTGTGCAAGGTTCTGATGCCCTTTGAACTTGCCACACGTGAAGTCAGTTCAGACACTGCCAGCCTGAGTCAGGTCATTCCCCTCATCAGGCTTTTGCAGAAGAAGCTGGAGGCATTGAAGAAGGAGCTAAAAGGGAGCGATTCCGCTAGGCATGTGGGACTTGTGGATGCAGCCCTTAATTCGCTTAACAAGGATTCACGGGTGGTCAATCTGTTGAAATCAGAGCACTACATTTTGGCCACCGTGCTCGATCCTAGATTTAAAGCCTACCTTGGATCTCTCTTTCCGGCAGACACAGGTCTGCTGGGGTTGAAAGACCTGCTGGTGACAAAATTGTCAAGTCAAGCGGAACGCGACCTGTCAACATCTCCTCCTTCACATTCTCCCGCAACTGGGGGTGCGAGGAAAAGGCTCAGAATTCCGAGCCCACCCGCTGGCGGTGATGCAGGGCAGTCTGGAGCGACTGCTGATGCTGACATCTGGTCCGGACTGAAGGACCTGACAACGATTACGGACATGTCGTCTACTGTCACTGCATATGATTCTCTCAACATTGATAGAATGGTGGAGGATTATATGAGTGACCGCATCCAAGTAGGCACGTCACACAGTCCGTACTTATACTGGCAGGAAAAAGAGGCAATTTGGAGGCCCTTGCACAAACTGGCTTTATTCTACCTAAGTTGCCCTCCCACAAGTGTGTACTCCGAAAGAGTGTTTAGTGCCGCCGCTCACCTTGTCAGCAATCGGCGTACGAGGTTACATCCAAAAAATGTGGAGAAGATGATGTTCATTAAAATGAATTATAATCAATTCCTCCGCGGAGACATTGACCAGCAGCAATTGCCTCCACAAAGTACACAGGGAGCTGAGATGGTGGATTCCAGTGGGGACGAATTGATAATCTGTGAGGAGGGGGATGTACACGGTGATATATCGGAGGGTGAAGATGAGGTGGACATCTTGCCTCTGTAGAGCCAGTTTGTGCAAGGAGAGATTAATTGCTTCTTTTTTGGGGGGGGTCCAAACCAACCCGTCATATCAGTCACAGTCGTGTGGCAGACCCTGTCACTGAAATGATGGGTTGGTTAAAGTGTGCATGTCCTGTTTTGTTTATACAACATAAGGGTGGGTGGGAGGGCCCAAGGACAATTCCATCTTGCACCTCTTTTTTCTTTTCTTTTTCTTTGCATCATGTGCTGATTGGGGAGGGTTTTTTGGAAGGGACATCCTGCGTGACACTGCAGTGCCACTCCTAGATGGGCCCGGTGTTTGTGTCGGCCACTAGGGTCGCTAATCTTACTCACACAGTCAGCTACCTCATTGCGCCTCTTTTTTTCTTTGCGTCATGTGCTGTTTGGGGAGGGTTTTTTGGAAGGGACATCCTGCGTGACACTGCAGTGCCACTCCTAGATGGGCCCGGTGTTTGTGTCGGCCACTAGGGTCGCTTATCTTACTCACACAGCGACCTCGGTGCAAATTTTAGGACTAAAAATAATATTGTGAGGTGTGAGGTATTCAGAATAGACTGAAAATGAGTGTAAATTATGGTTTTTGAGGTTAATAATACTTTGGGATCAAAATGACCCCCAAATTCTATGATTTAAGCTGTTTTTTAGTGTTTTTTGAAAAAAACACCCGAATCCAAAACACACCCGAATCCGACAAAAAAAATTCGGTGAGGTTTTGCCAAAACGCGTTCGAACCCAAAACACGGCCGCGGAACCGAACCCAAAACCAAAACACAAAACCCGAAAAATTTCAGGCGCTCATCTCTAGTCAGAATCCGTGTCGGTATCTGTGTCAACAATCTGGGATAGTGGGCGCTTATGAGACCCTGACAGTCCCTGCAACATAGGATCAGGCATGGGTTGAAACCCTGACTGTCCCAAAGCTTCTGCCTTGTCTAATCTTTTGTGCAATGAGTTTACACTAGCATTTAAAACATTCCACATATCCATCCAATCAGCTGTCGGCGGAGACACCACATTCATTTGCTCCCGCTCCTCTCTAATATAGCCTTCTTCCTCAGACATGTCGACACACGTGTACCGACACACTACACACACAGGGAATGCTTTTTCTGAAGACAGTTTCCCCACAAGGCCCTTTGGAGAGACAGAGAGAGAGTATGCCAGCACACCCCCCAGCGCTATATAACCCAGGAATAAAACAGTAACTTAATGTTTGCCCAGTAGTGCTGCTGTATGTAATTTGCGAATTATGTGCCCCCCCCACCCCTCTTTTCAACCCTCTTGTCTAACGTGGTATAAGCAGGGTAGAGTCCGGGGAGCTTCCTCTCAGCGGTGCTGTGGAGAAAAAATGGCGCTGGTGAGTGCTGAGGGAGAAGCCCCGCCCCCTCGGAGGCGGGCTTCTGTCCCGCTTAAACTGTAAAATTGGTGGGGGCTTATACATATATAAAGTGCCCAGCTGTATATATGTTATATTTTTGCGAAAGAGGTTTATATTGCTGCCCAGGGCGCCCCCCCTGCGCCCTGCACCCTTACAGTGACCGGAGTATGTGAGGTGTATGGGAGCAAAGGCGCACAGCTGCAGTTCTGTGCGTTACCTCAGTGAAGATCATGAAGTCTTCTGCCGCCTCTGAAGTCTTCTTTTCTTCTCATACTCACCCGGCTTCTATCTTCCGGCTCTGCGAGGGGGACGGCGGCGCGGCTCTGGGACGGACGGCGAGGGTGAGATCCTGCGTACCAGTCCCACTGGAGCTAATGGTGTCCAGTAGCCTAAGAAGCAGGACCTTGCAACTCAGAGAGTAGGGCTGCTTCTCTCCCCTCAGTCCCTCGATGAGGGAGTCTGTTGCCAGCAGTGCTCCCTGAAAATTAAAAACCTAACAAAATACTTTCTGTCAGAAAGCTCAGGAGAGCTCCTGAAAAGCACCCAGTCTCCACTGGGTACAGTATCAAACTGAGGTCTGGAGGAGGGGCATAGAGGGAGGAGCCAGTGCACACCCAGAACTAAAGTCTTTCTTAAAGTGCCCATGTCTCCTGCGGAGCCCGTCTATCCCCATGGTCCTTACGGAGTCCACAGCATCCTCTAGGACGTTAGAGAAAATAGGATTTTAATACCTACCGGTAAATCCTTTTCTCTTAGTCCGTAGAGGATGCTGGGCACCCGTCCCAGTGCGTACTGTGTCTGCAGTTATTAAATGGCCCTTAACTCCAGAACATTTATGTGGAGATGAAAACATCCAAGGAAGACTTGACCATCTTCCTTGGATGTTTTCCCCCTGTGTGACTGCTCTCCAGCCTCGGAGGGTTGCATCCGTGGTCCCTAGGATCCCGTCCTGGATCCCGAACCATCGCCCCTCTAGGTGGTGAGAACTGTGCAGCCACCAATGGAGTGAGATTCTGGTCTTGGAAGACAGGATTATCCTCCGGTGCATGTGTAGGTGGGATCCGGACCACTTGTCCAACAGGTCCCACTGGAACACTCTGGCATGGAACCTGCCAAACTGAATGGCCTCGTAGGCCGCAACCATCTTCACCAGCAACTGAATGCATTGATGGATTAACACTCTTGCTGGTTTCAGAATTTGTTTGACCAGACTCTGGATCTCCAGAGCCTTTCCACTAGAAGAAAACCTCTTCTGTGTCCAGTATCACTCCCAAAAACAACAACCGCGTCATTGGGACCAACTGCGATTTTGGCAAGTTTAGGAGCCAACCATGTTGTTGAAGAACTGTCAGGGAGAGTAGATGTTTTGCACCAACTGGTCCCTGGATCTTGCCTTTATCAGGAGATCATCCAAGTACGGGATAATTGTGACTCCTTGCTTGCGAAGGAGAACCATCATTTCCGCCATCACCCTGGTGAAAATCCTCGGAGCCGTGGACAGACCAAACGGCAACGTCTGAAATTGGTAATGACAATCCTGAATTGCAAACCTCAGGTAGCTTGATGCAGTGGCTAAATGGGAACATATAAGTAGGCATCCTTTATGTCTACCAAAACCATGAAATCTCCTTTATCCCCCGGACTGGAGATCACTACCCTGAGAGATTCCATCTTGAAATTGAATTTCTTTAGGTAGAAATTAAGGGATTTCAGATTTAAGATTGGTATGACTGAGCCGTCCGGCTTCGGGACCACGAAGAGGCTTGAATAAAAACCTTCTCCCTGCTGACTAAGGCTGATTTGAACAATCGGTGAGGGGGAACGTCTTGAAACCCCAGTTTGTACCCTTGGGACACTATTTGTAAAACCCACGAGTCCAGGTCCGAATGAATCCAGAACTGACTGAAGAGTTTTAGACGTGCCCCCCACTGGTGCGGGCTCCTGCAAGAGAGCCCCAGCGTCATGCAGTGGATTTGGCAGAAGCAGAGGACGATCTCTGCTCCTGCGATCTTGAAGAGGCTACAGACCTCTTCCCTCTTTTCCTTCCTCTACCTGCAAAGAAAGGGGAATCTTAACTTCTTGCATATCTATTGGGCCGAAATGACTGCTTCAGATAATGATGCGTCTTCATCCGTTGAGAGGGAACATAGGGCAAGAAGGATGACTTACCTGCGGGAGCTGCCGAGATCAAATTAACTAGGCCGTCGCCAAACAAGGCTTCACCTTCATAGGGAAGAGACTCCCTTTCTTCTTGGAGTCAGCATCAGCATTCCCTTGGTGAATCCACAATGCCCTCCTATCCGAGACTGCCATGAAATTGGCCCGTGAGCACTTGTGCCCGGTGTAGGATTTTTAAATATGTGTAGTTTACTGTATGCAAGGGTTTAAAACCTTTTAGGAACTGAGCTCTAAGGTGTATTACATGTAGTTTAAAAAAAACAAAAAAGGTTTATTTTATGGCAGTAGTTTCCAAACTGGGGTTCTTGCACTGGTAGCATAGTTTGGTGGTCCAGGACCAATTAAAATTATTTATACTTTATTAAATTGGCAAAACCATTCCCTCACAACATAACTGAACCTGAGGATGACATGCTATAAACACAATTTACTTAATTTTATATTTTTTTCTGAATTTCTCAATAAAAAAAACTTTGGCCTAGGGGTGCCGTGAAACAAATTTTGATACTCTAGGGCAGGGGTGTCAAACCCATGGGCCGCATGCCGCCCCCAATGCATCCTTTTGTGGCCCACAGGCCGGGGTCCGGCAGGGGTCCGACAGGGGTCCTTTTGTGGCCCGATCACCTTGCTTAGAGCGAGGGCAGGAGAGTGCAGCCAGAGTCTTTGCTTTCTATGTGCGGCACCATCTTCCCGAAGAGATCACCGGGAAGATAGTGCCCCTTCCACTGGCTACAGCACAGGTATACTGGGGTGGGGTAGCAAACTGGGGGCCCCAATGGGCCCCTCCAGCAGTCCCTCTACCAAAACACATCTTTTGGTGGTTTTGCGGTGTTGTTATAACTACATGGTGACGATTCTGTAGCACAGAGATTTTCAACCATTTACAACTCACGTCACACAGAACAAGATTTAAATATTGACAAGGCACACTGAAATATAATGGTGATGCATGGTGCAGTATCGTGTCCTAGGATGTCATGTCGCAGCTTCTCCATAGGTAACGCCTGAACAGGCCCGGTGACAGGGGGGACAAAGGGGACACTTGTTCAGGGCTCCAAGTATTAAGAACAGAAATAATGGGGCCACAGTGCCAATATTGCTTTTTAAAGTGTATCCACCAACTGCTCAATTTAAGCAGGAAAACAATTAACAGGCCAACTAAACCCTCCCCCCTCCTTTTACCCCATCACTTTGTCCAGTCCCTGTGGTCCATACTGTATTGCCATTATTATGCATGTTGCTGTGCTGGCCCTTTTCTGAATGTCCCTGCCACCGCCACCGAAGAGCTGGATAGCCCAGTATGAAAACCACCTGCCGGCCTCACTGACGGTCCGAGTCAAAGGCTCCATTTTTTTTTAAAGATCCCTCTGCCAAGTTAAGGGGGGGTTGAGGGGGCCCCAGAGATATCAGTGTACTGGGCCCCGAGATTTCTGTTTCTGGCCCTGACCCTCAGGGGCGTATCTACCCCTTGGCCAGGATGGCACTTGCCAGGGGCACCATCCAGCTGTGCCAACCGTGGCTAAGGGATAGAGTTCTGCAGTCTCGAAAGGGCGCTATGGCAATCAGCATGGGACTGACCAATTAGACGGTGAGGGAAGGATACTGAAATTGTCCCAACCCTGTTACAGTTTGAAACGCCCCTCAACTGCTGTCCACTGCTTCACTCCTAGCTCTGCCCCTTTGCACAGTGGGCAAGGAGATGGCTGGAGACAGCTGCACAGCCATGCCTTGCAAGTTCGAGAGAGCTGTTGAATTTCAGCACTTCAAGTCAGAGCCTGCCCCCTGCTGCCCAAGCAGTCCGTGACAGTTAGTGTCGAGGAGGGGGGGATTTGTGCATGTGTGCTATCAGTGTGTGTGTGTGGGGGGGGGGGGGGGTGGAGGATGTGTGTGACTGTGAGGGAGCTGTCAGTGTCAGTGGGGAGAGGAGCAGGAGGGAGTTGTCAGTGTGTGGAAGTGATGAGAGTTGTCAGTACTGGGGAAATGTGTGTGTGTGTGTGTGTGTGTGTGTACTAGATTTAGGAGTGTGTGTTTGTGAGAGGTTTCAGTTGGGGAATTAGAGTTCATACAGTAATTAAATGTTTTCATATTGAGAACTACATCTCCCAGCATATACAGTGTGCTGGGGATGCTAACAAGCTTTATTTAAAAGTTTAAAAAACATTGCTTTTATGACTGCAATGGTTAAAAAGGGAGAGCTATAAATCAATTTATCAGTGAATGATCGCAGTTTGAGCTGTTACATTTTACTGAACCACCTATCCCTCCACACTCACTACCTGTCCTCAGGATACATTTACCATCCCGGCAGACGGTATACCGGCGGTCATTTGACCGATGTTGGAATCCTGACACCACTTGGGAGACTGGTGCCGGCACACAGACAGCCAACATCCCGAAGGCGAGTATTGGAGGGAGGGTTAGGACCGGGGGAGGGGGTGTTAGGGAAGGCACTAGGAGGGGGGGGGGTTAGTCCTAGCTGCCACCCCCTGAGGGTTAGCCCTATCCGCCACCCCCCCAGAGGGTTAGGATTAGGATTAGGTATCATGTGACTGCTGGAATCCCGAGCGCCGGATGCCATACCCAACCCCCTTTACTTTTTCAGGCATTTCTATCTCTCCTCTCTCTATGGTGTTCCGATTGCCCACTTTCCCTTGTGCTTTTCTCTCTCTCTCCTTTGTTTAGAGCATCAGTTTCTGTAGTCCACTTTATCCTTATTTTTTCCAGTGTTTCACTATCTCTCTGATGTAATGAGGATGTATGGTCTAGAGGGATCAGTAATGCATTGTACTGTATAGAGGCGTCAGGGATGTAGCGTAGGGTATAGAGGCGTCAGGGATGTAGCGTAGGTTATAGAGGCATCAGGAATGTAGCGTAGGGAATAGAGGCATCAGGGATGTAGCGTAGGGTATAGAGGCGTCAGGGATGTAGCATAGGGAATAGAGGCATCAGGGATGTAGCGTAGGGAATAGAGGCGTCAGGGATTTAGCTTAGGGAATATAGGCATCAGGGATGTACTAGCAGGTATATAGAGGTCAGTGTACTGTATAGAGGGGTCAGTAATGCAGTGATGGTTATAGAAAGGTCAGTGATGTAGTGTAGGGTATAGAGGGGTCAGTTATGTAGTGTGGGGTAAAGAGGGGTCAGTAAAGATACTAAGCTGAAGTACTTAGAACACTTCTTGAATTAAGACACAACCTGCAAGAAAAAGTATGCAATATGGGTGAAAAGGCAAATGTCAGAGGTCTGATACAAGTGACCAGCTCCACACCTTGCACCACATAGCGTTATGTTAAACTGGGATATGTTCTTTTTTGGTGTGTGTGTGTGTGTGTGTGTGTGTGTGTGTATGTGTGTGTGTGGGGGGGGGGGGGGGGGTGCCAAAGGAAATTTTTGCCATTGGCTCCTTTGGTCTAGAAACCAGCCCTGATCACAAAATATTTTTGTCTGAGCAGACTGGACACTGATCAGCGTTGGCTCATTCTCAGCCCCCCGCCCAGCCTCTGCTGCCAACAGACTGCTATTAGCTAGTTATCCTTCTGCCTTCCCTATCTATGACACAGACTGCTGCTAATGCTACCAGAATGTTCCCAGTGGCTTCACACCAACAGTGAATCCCAGCCGATGATGTAGGGCAGCGTGTGGGGGAGGGGGTCAGTTGCTGTGGCTCCAACATGGTAACCGCCAATGGACTGCAATGCTTTATCGAAAGGGGGGGCGCCAGTCCCTTACTTTGCCAGGGGCGCTTGGACCCCTAGCTACACCTCTGTTGACCCTAACCGATACCCCTAAACTAACCATAATTCCTGCAGTAAAAATCCATGTTTCTATGTATATAGGGGGTCATTCCGAGTTGATCGCTTGCTGCCGTTGTTCGCTGCGTAGCAATCAGTTGAAAAAAAATGGCTAATCTGTGCATGCGCATGCTCCGTAATGTGCATGCGCATCGTACGGGTACAAAGTCCATTGTGGTTTTGCACTAGTTCTAGCGATTATTCCAATCACAGAACAGGCCACAAGGAGATTGACAGAAAGAGGGCGTTTCTGGGTGTCAACTGACCGTTTTCAGGGAGTGCTTGGAAAAATGCAGGCGTGGCAGAAGAAATGCAGACGTGGCTGGGCATTCGCTGGATGGGTGTGTGACATCAAAAGCCGTCCTCGGTTGTTAGAATCAACGCACACGAAGTGTAACTACAGTGCTGGTCTTATTTTGAAATGATTTTGCAGGCGCTCTGCTGCTCAAGTGTTCGCACTTCTCCAAAGTGAATATACACTCTCCAGTGGGCAGCGACAATGCGTTTGCATGGCTGCTAAAAACTGCTAGCGAGCAATCAACTCAGAATGACCCCCATAGTGTATTGCAAGAAAATATCTGTAAATCCAATGGTACCGTAAGTGCGGTATATACTCGCACTTCTTTGCGGGGTGAGAACATCTCCCCTAAGTGAAGTCAGCCCTATGAATAGAGTTTGTGTGATCCCTGTGCAGCAGTCACAGAAAGGGTTCATCTCTGCAGTTTGTCACTCAAATTACATTGCTGCATTTTTTCTAGAAGTGGATCTGAGAGCTGTTACCCGCAGACCAGCTACAATAATTATCCTGGGTACTCACTAGACCAGTGGTTCTCAAACTGCACCCTGGGGTGCCTCAGGACACTTGCAGGGGTGCCTTGGATTGATGGTCCAGGACCAATTCAAAATATTTATAGTTAGTGTTATAGGCAAAACCAGTGCTGTTGGCTGGCAATCATAACATATGTGCACAAGCAGAAGCAAATCCTGTCCCCTACCAAAGGGCCAGTGCTAGGGTGTTTGGCGCCTCCCTGCAAACTATTAATTTGGGCCCTCTCTCCAATACTTAATAAAGGGACAGTGCGCTCCTTAAAAAAAGAAGGTGTGGTATCACAAGGAAGGGGCATGGCCACACAATAGCACCCCAAATCAAAATACGCCACACAGTAGCACTATCTTATTGTCATTACACCGCATGTAATAATAATAATAATAATAATAATAATAATACCCACAGTCGCAGTGCCCTTTATACACATAACCACCATATCAGTGCAGCTTACACACATAATGCCAACAGTAGCAGTGCCCCTCCTACACATGCCCACGGTGGCAATCCTTTACATGGCAAATATCAACCTGGTTTTGCCATGTAAAGGATTGCCACTTTAAAAAACAAACAATAAAAAAAAAAAAAACAACAGGAAAAAACACAAAATCTCTCACTTTCTGATTCTCACACCCTATTACATTCCTCCCTATATATTTAAATGTTTCTATTACTGTATGTTCCCTCTTCCCTTCTCCAAACTATACACATCAACATTTTTTAGTATTTCCAGGTAAGTTTTGTGATGTAGGCCATGCACAATTTTAGTTGCCCTAATGTATTTACAGCCTTCTGGAGATATGGCTTCTGGAACTGAACACAGGATTCTAAATGTGGCTGTACCAAGGACCTATACAGTGGCATTACAGGTTGAGTATCCCTCATCCAAAATGCTTGGGACCAGAGGAATTTTGGATATCGGATTTTTCTGTATTTTGGAATAATTGCATACCATAACGAGATATTATGGTGATGGGACCTAAATCTAAGCACAGAATGCATTTATGTTTCATATACACCTTATACACACAGCCTGAAGGTCATTTTAGCCAATATTTTTTATAACTTTGTGCATTAAACAAAGTGTGTGTACATTCACAGAATTCATTCATGTGTCATATACACCTTATACACACAGTCTGAAGTTCATTTAATACAATATTTTTAATAACTTTGAGTATTAAACAAAGTTTGTGTACACTGAGCCATCAAAAAACAAAGGTTTCACTATCTCAGTCTCACTCAAAAAAGTCCGTATTTCGGAATATTCCGTATTTCGGAATATTTGCATATGGGATACTCAACCTGTATTACTTTTTTCTGCTACTGGTTCTTTAACCTATGCAAACAAGCATCTGACTTGTCTTTCCTATTGCTTTGTTACATTGCTCACCTGAAATAGTAATACTTAGATAGCTTTCCTCTTGCCATTATAATGCCCTTAATATTATAGTTAGCCTTTGCATTTTTGAGACATGTATGATTTTGCATTTTTTGGCATTAAATGTTGCCATGTTCTTGACCATTCCTCTAGTCCAGGGGCAGAACTGCCAGAGACAACGGAGTCAGTTGCCGCCGGGCTCCAGCCCTGAATGGGCTCCAGCCCTAAAGGGGCTTCCTCCATTGCCCCCCGGCTGTTACGTGCCCTTCCTACTAAATAGACAAAGGCGCTACCAGCAGGGTCTCGCATTTTGTACATTCCATGCCGTAAAACCCTTCTTTCCACCTTTTTCAAGACCCAGCCCAGCAGCCTCGCCGCTGCCACCACCGCTAGCTGCAGCACTGCCAGCGGTGGGGTGCCCCTGCTTCTTCTCACACCACAGATAGCTGGGCAGCACTGCAACTGCCTGCCTGATTGCTCCGCCCCCTTCCGGCTCCCAAGCACCTCTGCTGCCCAGTGATCCAGGAGCCTGCTGCTAGGAAGAAGTGGCCGAGCTTCAGCAAGCGAGTCTGGACACTGGCGGAGGAAGCCATGATAACCAGATAATGGGGAGTGGAGAGCCAGTTCCAAGGTAATACTTTATACAGCTGGTTGAGATCCTGGTCGGTGGATATGGATTCCAAGAAAACCCTGGAGGTGCTTCCTTTCAAGGGAGACACTCTCTTTGGAGAAGACCTCAATAAGATTGTAGCTGATCTGGCTACTGCTAAAACAGCTTGCCTACCTCGTATGACTCCTACCACGCAGAAGGCTAAAAGTACTTTCCCTTGGCCCTTTCATCCCTCAGGTAAAGCGTACCCAAGGTCAGGCATACCCAAAGCAAGCTCATGCTTCCAGACCTGCCAAGCCCAGACTGAAGCAAGCCTGGGCTGCCCATCAGCCTGCTTCCAAAACGGACAAGCCTGCCGCATGACGGTGCAGGCCTCCCTCTGGGGGATCCCAGGGTGGGGGGCCCGACTTCTAGGTTTGGCATAGAAAGGTATAATTCTAAGCTAGAGAATTCTGTTTGGAGCTCACCTTGTACTTTGTGAAGAAATAATCAGCATTGTGGCTGAGCAGATACATGTAGTGTGTGGCTGCAAACTGCATGGATCTGCTGCGTTGTAATGCTGATACTTTTTTTTTGCAAAGTACCAATAGCTTCATATAATGTTCACAATTTTTATGCAGGATCAAATAGCTCAATAGGTAGGGTGTTTGATTAGAATTCAACAGGTTATAGGTTTGAATCCTGGGTATGGTAGTTTGAAATGTGTTATTTAATAAAGTATGTTGTTCTGACTGCTGGGATATCATACTAAATAAATGGAGTTGATCAATTTTTTTTTTTATTTTTTTTTAAACTAGGGACAATTTCCAGATACTTTTCTTTATAACTGAGATTGCCCCCTGGAACTTCACATCAGTTGACAACTATGCATGAGTGGGCAGTGCTTGCTCTGGATCTGCCCACCCATTTATGTGCCGTCATAAAAGAAAGCACAACTGACAGTTATCCTGGGCGTACACTACACAATTATCTGTCAGGCTATCTATCCAGTCTGGATGGGTGGAATGAAAATATGGTAATGTATAGTAGCAAATGTCAATTAACCATTTGCTCCCAAACACTAGAAAAGTGGTCAAAAATGGTCATTACACAAATTGGTTAAACCCAAAATTTAACCAATTTGTTTAGGGGACCATGTTTGTCCATTTTCTAGTGTTTGAGAGTAAATCGTTGATGGTCATTTGCTCACATAGATAACCGGATTTCTATTCCAACCAGCCAGTGTTGGAGATATGGTCTGCCAGATTACATAATGCATACCAGAGCCATAACTAGACTTTTTGGTGCCCTGTGACAGAGAATTATATGCCCCCCCCCTCCCCTCCCCATTTTTGCAATATGGACAAAAGGCGCATGCCTTGTGGGGAAGGGGCATAACAAGATTGGTCTCAGAGAAAGCACATGAGATATGAAGATATATCTAGTATACTTGACACTCAATGGTTTGTGGTATTGCCGGGGTGCCCTCCTTAAATGCATATACAGTCACACATGGGGTGTTTGTGCAAATGGCATATCAGCAGTCAGCACTAACTGGTGACATGCCATTTGTAAAAGTAAGCCATGTGTGACTAATATATAAACATACTTTATTAAATAACACCTCAAACTATCATACCCAGGATTCAAATCTATAACCTGTTGAATTCTAATCAAACACCCTACCCATTGAGCTACTTGATCCTGCATCTATTCTAACCTCCAAAAACAGATTCAGTTGCATTTTCCAGCGTGTTTTGTTTGCGCCTTTGCAAATGTCTTACATCGACAAACTTATTTAGTACTATTTTGCAAATAGGGTTACATTGTCGCAACATTGTGTTCCCTAATTGCTTGATTTTTTAAATGCAACAATTGATAAAGACACCTGATAATTGCTCTGTGGAGTGTTATTTTGTGTCTACTTCTTATCTACATTTAATTCCCTACCTCTAATCAAGGCATTTTTAAATGCTGGGGGCTGCCAGGACGTGAGGCCTACCTAGACTTTAGATCGGAATTTGAATGTACTTGTGAACTAACTTAATTTCCTACTTCTAAATTAATTCCTAAATTCACTACTTACATTAATCCTGTAGTTGGGCATTTTGAGCCTTCAATTGTGGGTATTGTTTTGTGTCCAGACCAGCAGCTGGTGGTGTGCATTTGCTGGAAAGGCATCGAAGACCTCCGATATGCTGCATCTCCTGATGTGTGTCTCCCTCAAGTGGCTGTCAGCAAATGCATGCTAGACACCCCATTCCAAGCTGATTGTGACATCACGGAACATGCATCATAGAATAGGCATGCTAGAATATGGGTCTTCAACCTGCGACCCTCCAGCTGCTGTGGAACTACATATACCAGCATGCCCTGCCTCAGTTTTAGCATACCTTAATAGCAAAACTGTGGCAGGGCATGCTGGGATGTGTAGTTTCACAGCAGCTGGAGGGCCACAGGATGAAGACCCATGTGCTAGAGCCAAGCCGCAGGTACATTGAATGCTAGCAAGCTGAATGTTTAAATCCTTTTTGTTCCGCAGCATTCCAATGCGGAAGATTCCATGGAACCAGAGATTATTCCATTGAGAAGGACATGCTGCCTGGATGACTGCACTGTGCAAATTAAATCACGGAGCCAGTTGGCTTGTGTGTGGCTCTGGTGACTGGGTGGTTGGGTGGGCGGTGTGTCAGAGGTGGAGCACATGCAAATGAATGTGTATCATCCTGCTAGTGAGAGTGAAAACTCATGCAGGAGTGTGCCTGCTTGTCAGTGGGTTATGCACCTTGCCAGGCGTCAAATCTACATGGAGCAGCTGGAGGGGACAAGAGCAGGTTTGCAAAATATAGATAGAAGAGCATATATGCTGGCGCATTCTCCATGATTGTGTCAGCTTATGTTTTGGTGCACTGCACTTTCCTCCACTAAGTTTTAGCCATTTTGGTTAAACGCAAGTGTAGTTGCTTCTCGCCCTTTTGGCTGTGATCTTGTATCGTGGTTGAAGAGTCTGCTGGAGGGATTGTTTTCTTCATTGACGAGAGACTGAAGATATTACAGGATGGAAGGCTTGGGAACACTATCTGTTTTTCAGTTGTGGAAGAGTTGAAAGACAGCTTTTCCTTGCCAATATCTCTCTTTTGCAAAGAGCTACGCATTGGAAAATTCAGGGCTATACCGTGTAGATGAAGCACTAACAGGAGGCTTTAAAATTTTCATTCTAGTTTCCTTCGTTTGGGAGAAAAATGCAAAGGTACAAGACAGCTTTTCCTTGCCAATATCTCTCTTTTGCAAAGAGCTGCACATTGGAAAATTCAGGGCTATGCCGTGTAGATGATGGCCTAACAGGAGGCTTTAAAATTTTCTTTCTAGTGTCCTTCGTTTGGGAGAAAAATGCAAAGGTACAAGACAGCTTTTCCTTGCCAATATCTCTCTTTTGCAAAGAGCTACGCATTGGAAAATTCAGGGCTATGCCGTGTAGCTGATGGCCTATCAGGAGGCTTTAAAATTTTAATTCTAGTGTCCTTCGTTTGGGAGAAAAATGCAAAGGTACAAGACAGCTTTTCCTTGCCAATATCTCTCTTTTGCAAAGAGCTACGCATTGGAAAATTCAGGGCTATACCGTGTAGATGAAGCACTAACAGGAGGCTTTAAAATTTTCATTCTAGTGTCCTTCGTTTGGGAGAAAAATGCAAAGGTAGCTTGTGCCATCGCCACTCTGCTCCTTGTGCCGCCTTGGCGGTTTACATGAGCCACTGCGGTGACGTTGTCTGACTGGATCAGAACCGGTTGGTCGCAAAGTAAGGTCTCCGCTTGACGTAGGGCATTGTATATGGCCCCTAGTTTCAGGATGTTGATGTGAAGACAAGTCTCTTGACTTGACCAAAGACCTTGGAAATTTCTTCCCTGTGTGACTGCTCCCCAACCTTGGAGGCTTGCATCTGTGGTCACCAGGATCCAGTCCTGAATGCCGAATCTGCGTCACTCGAGAAGGTGAGCACTCTGCAGCCACCACAGGAGTGATATCCTGACCCTGGGGGACAGGGTGATCAACCAATGCATCTGTAAATGTGACCCAGACCACTTGTCCAGTAGGTCCCATTGGAAAGTCCTCGCATGGAACCTGCCGAATGGAATGGCTTTGTATGATGCCACCATCTTTCCCAGGACTCGAGTGCAGTGATGCACTGACACAAGTTTTGGTTTCAATAGGTTCCTGACAAGAGTCATGAGTTCCTGGGCCTTTTCTATCGGGAGATAAACCCTCTTCTGGTCTGTGTCCAGAATCATGCCCAAGAAAGACAGACGAGTCGTAGGAACCAACTGCGACTTTGGGATATTGAAAATCCAGCCGTGTTGCTGTAACACTTTCAGTGAAAGTGATACGCTGTTCAGCAACTGCTCTCTTGATCTCGCTTTTATGAGATCGCTCAAGTACGGGATAATTGTGACACATTGCTTGCGCAGGAGAACCATCATTTCCACCATTACCTTGGTGAAAATTCTCTGGGCAGTGGAGAGACCAAACAGCAACGTCTGAAATTGGCAATGACAGTCCTGTACCGCAAATCTGAGGTACGACTGATGAGATGGATAAATTTGGACATGAAGGTATGCATCCTGTACACAAATGCGGACAACAGGTGTCAAGCCGTGTGTTGCCTTTGTCAAGCTGTAATAAGTAGGGGTAAGGATGTTAACCACCTCAGAACATCCTCCCTTATACGTCACCTGCAGCGCATTAATCATAAGTCAGTGACAAGTTCAAAAACTTTGGATGACAGCGGAAGCAGTCCACTGACCACTAAATCCCTTCCTCTTGTAACCAAGCTCCTGCAAACCACACCACCAACTCCCTCAGTGTCAATTTCCTTCTTAGACAGGAGAGCCAATAGTCCTGCAGGCCATGTCACTGGCAAGTCTGACGAGTCCTCTCCTGCCTGGGATTCCTCCGATGCATCCTTGAGTGTAACGCCTACTGCTGCTGGCGCTGCTGTTGTTGCTGCTGGGAGTCGATCGTCATCCCAGAGGGGAAGTCGGAAGACCACTTGTACTACTTCCAGTAGGCAATTGACTGTCCAACAGTCCTTTGCGAGGAAGATGAAATATCACAGCAGTCATCCTGCTGCAAAGCGGATAACTCAGGTCTTGTCAGCCTGGGTGGTGAGAAACGTGGTTCCGGTATCCATCGTTAATTCAGAGGCAACTAGAGACTTGATTGAGGTACTGTGTCCCCGGTACCAAATGCCATCTAGGTTCCATTTCTCTAGGCAGGCGATACCGAAAATGTACACAGACCTCAGAAAAAGAGTCACCAGTGTCCTAAAAAATGCAGTTGTACCCAATGTCCACTAGTCCACATGTCCGTGGTTAAGTGGAGCAGGGCAGACTCAGGACTATATGACTGTGACAGCCCACTGGGTAGATGTATTGCCTCCCGCAGCAAGAACAGCAGCGGTGGCACCAGTAGCAGCATCTCGCAAATGCCAACTCGTTCCTAGGCAGGCTACGCTTTGTATCACCGCTTTCCATAAGAGGCACACAGCTGACAACCTCTTACGGAAACTGAGGAACATCATCGCAGAATGGCTTACCCCAATTTGACTCTCCTGGGGATTTGTGACATCGGACAACGCCACCAATATTGTGCGTGCATTACATCTGGGCAAATTCCAGCACGTCCCATGTTTTGCACATACATTGAATTTGGTGGTGCAGAATTATTTAAAAAACGACAGGGGCGTGCAAGAGATGCTGTCGGTGGCCCGAAGAATTGCGGGCCACTTTCTGCATTCAGCCACCGCGTGCCGAAGACTGGAGCACCACCAAACATTCCTGAACCTGCCCTGCCATCCTCTGAAGCAAGAGGTGGTAACGAGGTGGAATTCAACCCTCTATATGCTTCAGAGGATGGAGGAGCAGCAAAAGGCCATTCAAGCCTATACATCTACCCACGATATAGGCAAAGGAGGGGGAATGCACCTGACTCAAGCGCAGTGGAGAATGATTTCAACGTTGTGCAAGGTTCTGCAATCCTTTGAACTTGCCACACGTGAAGTCAGTTCAGACACTGCCAACCTGAGTCAGGTCATTCCCCTCATCAGGCTTTTGCAGAAGAAGCTGGAGACATTGAAGGAGGAGCTAAAACAGAGCGATTCCGCTAGGCATGTGGGACTTGTGGATGGAGCCCTTAATTCGCTTAACCAGGATTCAATCTGTTGAAATCAGAGCAATAAATTTTGGCCACCGTGCTCGATCCTAGATTTAAAACCTACATTGTATCTCTCTTTCCTGCAGACACAAGTCTGCAGAGGTTCAAAGACCTGCTGGTGAGAAAATTGTCAAGTCAAGCGGAACGTGACCCGTCAACAGCTCCTCCTTCACATTCTCCCGCAACTGGGGGTGCGAGGAAAAGGCTAAGAATTCCGAGCCCACCCGCTGGCGGTGATGCAGGGCAGTCTGGAGTGAGTGCTGACATCTGGTCCGGACTGAAGGACCTGGCAACGATTACTGACATGTCGTCTACTGTCACTGCATATGATTCTGTCACCTTTGAAAGAATGGTGGAGGATTATATGAGTGACCGCATCCAGGTAGGCACGTCAGACAGTCCGTATGTATACTGGCAGGAAAAAGAGGCAATTTGGAGGCCCTTGCACAAACTGGCTTTATTCTACCTAAGTTGCCCTCCCTCCAGTGTGTACTCCAAAAGAGTGTTTAGTGCAGCCGCTCACCTTGTCAGCAATCGGCGTACGAGGTTACTTCCAGAAAATGTGGAGAAGATGATGATCATCAAAATGAATTATAATCAATTCCTCCGTGGAGACATTCACCAGCAATTGCCTCCAGAAAGTACACAGGGATCTGAGATGGTGGATTCCAGTGGGGACGAATTAATAATCTATGAGGAGGGCGATGTACACAGTGAAAGGGGTGAGGAATCGGAGGATGATGAGGTGGACATCTTGCCTCTGTAGAGCCAGTTTGTGCAAGGAGAGATTGATTGCTTCTTTTTTGGTGGGGGTCCAAACCAACCAGTCATTTCAGTCAGCCGTGTGGCAGACCCTGTTGCTGAAATGATGGGTTCGTCAATGTTTTTCTTTTCAATCTAAGCCCCTGCAGTTTTCTGTAAGAATCTGCTTCGCTATGATGATCAACAAGTCACAAGGGCAAACACTCAGGGCTGGAGGCGTAGATCTTAGGACCAGCTGCTACAAGCATGGCAAAGGTGTCACTATCATTTGTGACACCCAGAGAGGAAGCGAGGGAGATTGTAATGCAGTGCGCGCAGATAAGCAGCGCAATGGTAAAATGGAGGCATGGTCTCATAGGTAGGGGTGTGGCCTGTTGGCCTGAATCTCCATTTTGTTGCTCCGGGTATCCCGGGGGTTGAGTGCTGCACCCGGGGACTAGTGTGTGAGTGGTGCTGGCTCCTGCACAGTGACAGAAACTGGGTGTTGCACGTAATGTCACAGTGAAACACCCATATTCTGTCACTGAAGAGGAGCCGGCACTTTGGTGTCACCCCCCTTGGCGGGTGACACTCGGGTGTGGGCCGCAACCCCGTTGTGATGCCACTGACCCATGGGAAGCTTTACGTGGCTTACCCATGTGTTAGTAGCCCCAAGCATCTTTTGTGTTAGTCCCTGAAGAAAAACTTCAAATATTGTTTACAATTTTGTAATCAATGGCCTAATTCAGTAAGGATTGCAAATTCTGCTAAGTAACAGAATTTGCAATCCTTTGGTTCGCATGCTTGGGCCACCCAGCATGCCGCCTCCCTTCTTGACCACGCTGAAATTGCAGTCGCAGTGCAGTTCAGCGTGATCATAAAAAATGGGTTAGCCTCCTGTTGGTGCAGACTGTATGTGTGCGCAGGAAGCCGCCACCATTTTTTGTGATCGCAGCTGCTGCATGTGATGTCATGCAACCGCTCTGACCACGCCTCCTGTTTCTCCGTTGCCGACCCCATTTTGAAGCCCTGCCCACGCACCGCTCCATCTCCGACTTGGAAATGGAGTGTTGCTGACCCCCCCCCCCCCAGCACCGATTGACAGTCAGAGGCGATCGCATTAACTGCGGGGTGCCACAGAAAATGCAGGCGCATGCGTATGCTCTTAGCAATTTTTGCAGTTGGACTGCTTATTGCGATTGCAATCCAACCTGAATCAGGCTCTATTACCTATCACAATGCACTGCGGGTAGTACAAAATGGGGTTAATATAAGAGAAAACCCCCCAGAGCTGTGCTCCTTAACTGTCCCTGGTGGCTAGTGGAGCAGCTGCCCAGTAATCAGTGTCCACGCCAGTGCGCACATGGCCCGCCCCCTACAGCCACGCTGGATCACGGTATAGTGTGGGCATAGAAGTCCCTTACCTCCCTTTCATCAGCGGCCTCGTGATCCCGGAGGGCGGTGTGTGTGTGACTGACCTTAGGAAGAAACCGGAGCCTCCGCTGCAGTGACCCAGCAACCAGGGCGCGGGAGTATACTGCGCCGCTGGGAGTGATGGAGCTGCAGTAAAGATGTCTATTAGACCTAGCCTGCTGCAGCCCTTGTAGATTCTTATAAAAAAAAGTTCTTCTTTTCTTGTCAAAATTAATAGCTAAGAATAGGCTGCCTGAGGCAGCCCCCTCTTAAGTGGCCTGCTACTGAAGGCACCAACTACAAACTGAGCTCCCTGTTCATGGAAGCGAGGTTATAGAGGAGGGGGCGCTGAGCATCTTGGGAACAGTCAAAAGCTTTGAGCCTGTTGGTGCCTCAGATCAAGATCCTACTCTACACCCTAATGTGAATCCTTGTGGAGTCCAGTGTACCCCACAGAAGAAATGAATGTGTCACACCCATTGGCAGCAACATTAGAATAGCTGCTGATGGGCACAATTGAGAAAGGAAGGGGGGAAAACATTTGAATCCAGCACATATATGTAATTTGAATATGTAATTTGTACCTTCCTACTTTAAAATGTAATGGATGAACCTCACCCTGTGAGAACTATCTTCATGATCAAGAGATCTCATACGCAAGAAAAGCATGTGCTGGGATAGGGCTGTGGAGGGCGGCTGCTCGGGCACACACCCGTCAAGTTAAGGAGATTCAACTGAGGAAGCACAAGGGAACTGCAGGGAGACCACATATTTTCAGATGAACATGAGAGGGCGGAAGGCTGCCTAATACTGAAGCACCCTCAAACATCAAACCATATGCAACAACTAGTACAAGCATTCCTGGGGAAAGGTCTGCAGCAGACGGATTTGCATACGGTGATGTCATCCAAGCAATGGGCATAGTTGGCTGCAACCCTCGTCTGCATATGAAAAGAGAAAATGGTCACGCAGGGCATGGCGGCCTTTGTGGGGTTGCGCTTGGATGACCCCTAGATCGCTTTATACACCCCCATCAGTGTGGGGCTCATGTTGGCCATGCCCAAGCCCCTGAAGCATTCAAGCTGATTTCTTGCAGCAGCTGGACCCAGTAACAGCTCCAGAGTTGCTCTACAAGGGTAAAAGGGTGTGAGCCCTGCAGCACCACCTGTAGTTTGCATACACACATATATAGGACAGCATCTCTTATATGCCCCAGGGGCAATAAAATAGTAGCCTTATCTAGGGTATCCGTCCATGCCGCTACAGCACTACACACCCAGGCCGACGCAATTGCCGGTCTGAGTAAGGTACCTGAATGTGTATAAATGGACTTCAGGGTAATCTCCTGTTTGCGGTCAGCAGACTCTTTGAGGGTAGCCGTATCCTGGGACGGGAGGGCTACCTTCTTGGATAAGCGTGTTAATGCTTTGTCCACCCAAGGGGAGGATTCCCATCGTAACCTATCCGTTGATGGGAAAGGGGAATCCTTTTGGAAATCTGCAGGAGATTCCCAAGCTTTTTCACATAACTCGTTCAGCTCGTGTGAGGGGGGAAAGGTTACCTCAGGCTTCTTTCCCTTGTACATATGTACCCTCTTGTCAGGGATAGGGGGCTCCTCTGTGATGTGCAAAACATCTTTTATTGCCATAATCATATATCAAATGTATTTTGCCAATTTTGGCTGTAACTTTGCATCATCGTAATCGACACTGGAGTCAGAATCCGTGTCGGTATCTGTGTCAACAATCTGGATAGTGGGCGCTTATGAGACCCTGACAGTCCCTGCGACATAGGATTAGGCATTGGTTGAGACCCTGACTGTCCCAAAGCTTCTGCCTTGTCTAATCTTTTGTGCAATGAGTTTACACTAGCATTTAAAACATTCCACATATCCATCCAATCAGGTGTCGGCGGAGACACCACGTTCATTTGCTCCCGCTCCTCTCTAATATAGCCTTCTTCCTCAGACATGTCGACACACGCGTACCGACACACCACACACACAGGGAATACTTTTACTGAAGACATTTCCCCCACAAGGCCCTTTGGAGAGACAGAGAGAGAGTATGCCAGCACATACCCCAGCGCTATATAACCCAGGAATAGCACAGTAACTTAATGTTTGAACAATCGGTGAGGGGGAACATCTTGAAACCCCAGTTTGTACCCTTGGGACACTATTTGTAAAACACACGAGTCCATGTCCGAATGAATCCAGAACTGACTGAAGAGTTTTAGACGTGCCCCCACTGGTGCGGGCTCCTGCAAGAGAGCCCCAGCGTCATGCAGTGGATTTGGCAGAAGCAGAGGATGATCTCTGCTCCTGCGATCTTGAAGAGGATGCAGACCTCTTCTCTCTTCTCCTTCCTCTACCTGCAAAGAAAGGGGAATCTTAACTTCTTGCATATCTATTGGGCCGAAATGACTGCATCAGATAATGATGCGTCTTCATCCGTTGGGAGGGAACATAGGGCAAGAAGGTTGACTTACCTGCGGGAGCTGCCGAGATCAAATTAACTAGGCAGTCACCAAACAAGGCTTCACCTTCATAGGGAAGAGACTCCCTTTCTTCTTGGAGTCAGCATCAGCATTCTCTTGGTGAATCCACAATGCCCTCCTATCCGACACTGCCATGAAATTGGCCCGTGAACTCCAGAGTCCTATATCCCTTGCAGTCTCACGTAAGTATGCTGCAGTGTCCTTGATATGATACAACGTAAGGAGTATCCCATCTCTCCAGGGTATCTATATCGGATGACAAGGTATTCGACCAATTCTTGAATACTACTACTCACCCATGCACATGTAATGGCAGGTCTAAGTAATGTACCCGTGGTTACATAACTAGAAATAATGTAGCTTCCTGCATACGATCCGCTGGATTTGTGACAGGGCCCCGTGCAGAACAGGGGGTGACTCCCACTTTATTCTGTCCGCGGCGGGAAATGAATAAACAACCAGAATCCTTTTGGGGATTTGAAACCATCTTGTCGAGCTGGCCCAGACTTTCTCAAACAGAGATGGAGGAACGTTACATCAGCTTTCATTATATATCTATATATACATACATATAGACCCCTTTGTCAGGAACAGCAGGGTCTTCAGTGATTTTAATATGTCCTTAATATCCACAATCATGTACTGAATGCTCCTTGCCAATATTGGATCTAATCAGGAAACATTATGGTCGACATAAGTATCAGTATCCGTGTCAGTATCAGTGTGTAGTAACTGGGCAAAATAACATTTTTGCGACCCAGCGGGGCCTGAGGGAAAAGAAACATAGCCATGAATATCACATCTATTCTCTACATCTGTGTCTGGGACACAGATTTATCCAACCTTACTCTGATATTACTGAAACATTTACCCAGTCAGTTATTGGTGGTGCCAACAGGGCCACCATCATATGTCTGCATTCCTAATATAGTTTCCTCTTGGGAAAAACATTCAGCCACCGACATGTTGACACACATATACCAAGTACCCACAGACACACCGGCTTATGGGGGACAGACCGTCAGTAAATCTGTCAGAGGGACACAGAGGATTTTTCAGCTCACAATCCAGCGCCAAAAGTACACAGTCTGGGAAATAATAAACTCTATAGTGATAGACTTGTAATGCTCTAAAGATGTTCTGGTGAGGTGAGGAAGAAGCCCCGCCGCTGTAATGGCGCGTATCTGTCCCGCTCAGAAATAATTAATTACGCTAGCGGGGTAAGGACAGTGCCCAGGCACTAATGTCCACTTTTTCCAGCCTTTTGTGAGGAATTTATGCTGCCCATGGTGCCCCCCCCCCCGTGCCCTGCACCCTGCAGTGCCTGTGTTTGTGTGGGAGCATGGCGCGCAGCGTTCCGCTCGCTGCTCGGTACCTCAGAATGCCGTCACTGAAGAAGAAGTCTTCTGTTCTTCTGCTACTCACATGTCTTCTGGCTCTGTAAGGGGGTGACGGCAGGCTGCGGGAGTGTGCATCTAGGCGTACCCAGCGATCAGCACCCTCAGGAGCTAATGGTGTCCTGTCAGCCTGAAGCAGAGCCATTGAACTCACTAGAAGTTGGTCATACTTCTCTCCCCTAAGTCCCACGAAGCAGGGAGACTGTTGCCAGCAGCCTCCCTGAAAATAAAAAAAACTAACAAGTCTTTTCAGAGAAACTCAGTAGAGCTCCCCTGTAGTGCATCCAGTATCACTGCGCACAATACTAAAACTGGAGTCTGGAGGAGGGGCATAGAGGGAGGAGACAGTTCACACCCTTTGAAAGTCTTAAAGTGCCCATGTCTCCTGCGGATCCCGTCTATACCCCATGGTTCTTAATGTGACCCCAGCATCCTCTAGGACGTATGAGAAAACAAATAACGCACACACGAGGAGGAGAGAACTAAGGAAGCTATAAGGAGAAGAGGGGAGGGAGGGGGGTTGAAAGGTAAGGTAGTAAAGGCATATTGGATAAACTACAACCTTATACATATTCATTAATGTACCAGTAGTTAGAAGTAGAAGAGCTCTAACAGAAACCACAAAGCTTATCTAAAGCCACACCACACTGGATATGCCCAATCTCATTTGATTTTTGAAGCAAAGCAGTATTGGACTTTGTTAATACATGGATGGGAGACTGCTTGGTAGTATCAGATTCTTTAGGTGTTTTTAAACTACCAACACCATTTTCTTGGTACATTTAATTTTTACATGTATTCTTTTATGTACCAGAAGTTAGAAGTAGAAGAGCTGTAACAGAAACCACCAGCTCATCTACAGCTACAGCACACTGGATTTGCCCAATCTCTCCTGATCATGGAAGCTGAGCAGTGTTGGTCCTGGTTTTAGTACTTGGATGGGAGACCACAAGGAAATACCAGGAGCTGTGTGTATTTTTACAATACTAACACCGTTCTCTTGATGCATTCCATTTTGAAACATTGGGGCAGATCTATTAAGCCTGGTGAACTGATAAAGTGCAAGGTGATAAAGTACCAGCCAGTCAGCTCCTAACTGTCATTTTTCAAACCCAGCCTGTGACATGGCAATTAGGAGCTGATTGGCTGGTACTTTATCACCATGCAAATTATCATTTCACCAGGTTTAATAAATCGGCTGCTTACTCATTTATGTACGAGTAGTTAGAAGTAGAAGAACTCTAACAGAAACCACTAAGCTCATCTACAGCCACACCACACTGTATATGCCCAATATCACCTGATTTTAGGCCTGGTTTGTTCTTGGATGTGAGACCACCTGGGAATACCAGGTGCTGTAGGTAGTTTTATACTACCAACACCGTTCTCTTGATGCATTCCATTTTGAAACATTGGGGCAGATCTATTAAGCCTGGTGAACTGATAAAGTGCAAGGTGATAAAGTACCAGCCAGTCAGCTCCTAACTGTCATTTTTCAAACCCAGCCTGTGACATGGCAACTAGGAGCTGACTGGCTGGTACTTTATCACCATGCAAATTATCATTTCACCAGGTTTAATAAATCGGCTGCTTACTCATTTATGTACGAGTAGTTAGAAGTAGAAGAACTCTAACAGAAACCACTAAGCTCATCTACAGCCACACCACACTGTATATGCCCAATATCACCTGATTTTAGGCCTGGTTTGTTCTTGGATGTGAGACCACCTGGGAATACCAGGTGCTGTAGGTAGTTTTATACTACCAACACCGTTCTCTTGATGCATTATATTTTGAAACTTATTCATTGATGTACCAGTAGTTAGAAGTAGAAGTTAGAAACAGCAAAAATCATCTACAGCCGCATCACACTGGATATGTCCAATCTCATCTGATGTTGGAAGCTAAGCAGTGTTGTGCCTGGTTAGTTTTTGGATTTCAGGTCCTGCCTTCTGGTTTGGCCACGGCACCTCGGAAATTCACCAAGGTCATGGCCGTGATGACGACCCTTCACCATCGGTGGACCAGGGAGGAATCTCTCCTCCCGATAAACATTCTGGAATTGCGGGCAGTGTTCAATTCATTGACACTGGCCCTGCCTCTAGTACAGAACAGGCCTGTGCAAGTACAATCGGACAACGACACCACGGTAGTGTACACAAATCATCAAGGCGGCACTCGAAATTGCATGGCAAAGCTGGAAGTATCAAAAATCCTCAGTTGGGTAGAACGTCATCTGCCAGCAATATCGGCAGTGTTCATTCCCGGAGTCCTCAACTGGGAAGCGGATTTCCTCAGTCGTCAGTACGTTCACGCTGGAGAGTGGAGAGGCCGCAGCAGAAATGTCTGCACTGGTGTCAGTAGGTGACTGAGGCAGGGATGACTGGGAGATAGTGGGTGACTGAAGCATGTATGACTGGGAGATAGTGGGTGACTGAGGCCGGGGTGACTGGGAGATAGTCAGTGACTAAGGCAGGGGTGATAGGGATATAGTGGATGACTGTGGCAGGGGTGACAGGGACAGTAGGAGACTGAGGCAGGGGTGACAGGGATAGTGGGTGACTGAGGCAGGGGTGATAGGGTGACAGTGGGTGACTGAGGCAGAGGTGACAGGGATAGTGGGTGACTGAGGTAGGGGTGATATGGAGATAGTGGTTGACTGAGGCAGGGGTGACAGAGATAGTGGGTGACTAAAGCAGGGGTGACTGGTATAGTGGGTGACTGAGGCAGGGGTCGCAGGTATAGTGGTTAACTGAGGCAGCGGTGACTGGGAGATAGTGGGTAACTGGGGCAGGGGTGACAGGGAAAGTGTGTGACTCAGGCAGGGGTGATAGGGAGATAGTGGGCAGCAGATCACTGCCTCGCTGACAGCAGCACATCCCTGCTTCACTGACAGCAGCACATCCCTGCCTCATTGACAGCAGCACATACCTGCCTCACTTATAGCAGCACATCCCTGCCTCACTGGCAGCAGCAGATCCCTGCCTCACTGGCAGCAGCAGATCACTGCTTCACTGACAGCAGCACATCCCTGCCTCACTGGCAGCAGCAGATCCCTGCCTTACTGACAGCTGTATATAGGGCCTAATTCAGACCTGATCTCTGCTGTGCATATTCACACAACAGGAGATCAGGTCTGAAGTGTGTGTGTGTGTGCTGGTGCCGCAGTGCACCGGCACATGCCAGAGATGCGATCAGCATCTCTGCCCAGTGAGCGCCTCTGCCAACACATACTTATCTTGCATATGAGATCTCTTGTTCATGAAGATAGTTCTCACAGGGTGAGGTTCATCCATTACATTTTAAAGTAGGAAGGTACAAATTACATATTCAAATTACATATATGTGCTGGATTCAAATGTTTTCCCCCCTTCCTTTCTCAATTGTGCCCATCAGCAGCTATTCTAATGTTGCTGCCAATGGGTGTGACACATTCATTTCTTCTGTGGGGTACACTAGACTCCACAAGGATTCACATTGGGGTGTAGAGTAGGATCTTGATCTGAGGCACCAACAGGCTCAAAGCTTTTGACTGTTCCCAAGATGCTCAGCGCCCCCTGCTCTATAACCTCGCTTCCATGAACAGGGAGCTCAGTTTGTAGTTGGTGCCTTCAGTAGCAGGACACTTAACAGGGGGCTGCCTCAGGCAGCCTATACTTAGCTATTAATTTTGACAAGAAAAGAAGAACTTTTTTTATAAGAATGTACAAGGGCTGCAGCAGGCTAGGTCTAATAGACATCTTTACTGCAGCTCCATCACTCCCTGCGGCGCAGTATACTCCCGTGCCCTGGTTGCTGGGTCACTGCAGCAGAGGCTCCGGTTTCTTCCTAAGGTCAGTCACACACACACCGCCCTCCGGGATCACGAGGCCGCTGATGAAAGGGAGGTAAGGGGCTTCTGTGCCCACACTATACCGTGATCCAGCGTGGCAGTAGGGGGCGGGCCGTGTGCGCACTGGCGTGGACACTGATTACTGGGCAGCCGCTCCACTAGCCACCAGGGACAGTTAAGGAGCACAGCTCTGGGGGTTTTTCTCCTTTATTAACCCCATTTTGTACTACCTGCAGTGCATTGTGATAGGTAATAGAGCCTGATTCAGGTTGGATTGCAATCACAATAAGCAATCCAACTGCAAAAATTGCTAAGAGCATACGCATGCGCCTGCATTTTCTGTGACTGTCAATCGGTGTGGCGGGGGGGGGGTCAGCAACACTCCATTTCAAAGTCGGAGATGGAGCGGTGCGGGGGCAGGGCTTCAACGGAGAAACAGGAGGCGTGGTCAGAGCGGCTGCATGACATCACATGCAGGCGTTGCGATCACAAAAATGGTGGCGGCTTCCTGCGCACACGTACAGTCTGCACCAACAGGAGGCTAACCCATTTTTTATGATCACGCTGAACTGCACTGAGACTGCAATTTCAGCGTGGTCAAGAAGGGAGGCGGCATGCTGGGTGGCCATGCCCTGTGATGGGTGGCCCCAGCATGCGAACCAAAGGATTGCAAATTCTGTTACTTAGCAGAATTTGCAATCCTTACTGAATTAGGCCATTGATTACAAAATTGTAAACAATATTTGAAGTTTTTCTTCAGGGACTAACACAAAAGATGCTTGGGGCTACTAACACATGGGTAAGCCACGTAAAGCTTCCCATGGGTCAGTGGCATCACAACGGGGTTGCGGCACACACCCGAGTGTCACCCGCCAAGTGGGGTGACACCAAAGTGCCGGCTCTTCTTCAGTGATAGAATATGGGTGTTTCACTGTGACATTACGTGCAACACCCAGTTTCTGTCACTGTGCAGAAGCCAGCACCACTCACACACTAGTCCCCGGGTACAGCCCCCAACCCCCGGGATACCCGCAGCAACAAAATGGTGATTCAGGCCACGCCCCTACCTATGAGACCATGCCTCCTTTTTACCATTGCGCTGCTTATCTGCGCGCACTGCATTACAATCTCCCTCGCCGCCTCTCTGGGTGTCACCAGTGATAGTGACACCTCTGCCATGCTTGTAGCAGCTGGTCCTAAGATCTACGCCTCCAGCCCTGAGTGTTTTCCCTTGTGACTTGTTGATCATCATAGCGAAGCAGATGCTTACAGAAAACTGCAGGGGCTTAGATTGAAAAGAAAAACATTGACGAACCCATCATTTCAGCGACAGGGTCTGCCACACGACTGACTGAAATGACTGGTTGGTTTGGGCCCCCACCAAAAAAGAATCAATCAATCTCTCCTTGCACAAACTGGCTCTACAGAGGCAAGATGTCCACCTCATCATCCTCCGATTCCTCACCCCTTTCACTGTGTACATCCCCCTCCTCACAGATTATTAATTCGTCCCCACTGGAATCCACCATCTCAGATCCCTGTGTACTTTCTTGAGGCAAATGCTGGTGAATGTCTCCACGGAGGAATTGATTATAATTAATTTTGATGATCATCATCTTCTCCACATTTTCTGGAAGTAACCTTGTACGCCGATTGCTGACAAGGTGAGCGGCCGCACTAAACACTCTTTCGGAGTACACACTGGAGGGAGGGCAACTTAAGTAGAATAAAGCCAGTTTGTGCAAGGGCCTCCAAATTGCCTCTTTTTCTCCACCATTCTTTCAAAGGTGACAGAATCATATGCAGTGACAGTAGACGACATGTCAGTAATCGTTGCCAGGTCCTTCAGTCTGGACCAGATGTCAGCACTCACTCCAGACTGCCCTGCATCACCGCCAGCGGGTGGGCTCGGAATTCTTAGCCTTTTCCTCGCACCCCCAGTTGCGGGAGAATGTGAAGGAGGAGCTGTTGACGGGTCACGTTCCGCTTGACTTGACAATTTTCTCACCAGCAGGTCTTTGAACCTCTGCAGACTTGTGTCTGCCGGAAAGAGAGATACAATGTAGGTTTTAAATCTAGGATCGAGCACGGCGGCCAAAATGTAGTGCTCTGATTTCAACAGATTGAATCCTGGTTAAGCAAATTAAGGGCTCCATCCACAAGTCCCACATGCCTAGTTGAATCGCTCTGTTTTAGCTCCTCCTTCAATGTCTCCAGCTTCTTCTGCAAAAGCCTGATGAGGGGAATAACCTGACTCAGGCTGGCAGTGTCTGAACTGACTTCACGTGTGGAAAGTTCAAAGGGTTGCAGAACCTTGCACAACGTTGAAATCATTCTCCACTGCGCTTGAGTCAGGTGCATTCCCCCTCCTTTGCCTATATCGTGGGCAGATGTATAGGCTTGAATGGCCTTTTGCTGCTCCTCCATCCTCTGAAGCATATAGAGGGTTGAATTCCACCTCGTTACCACCTCTTGCTTCAGATGATGGCAGGGCAGGTTCAGGAATGTTTGGTGGTGCTCCAGTCTTCGGCATGCGGTGGCTGAAGGCAGAAAGTGGCCCGCAATTCTTCGGGCCACCGACAGCATCTCTTGCACGCCCCTGTCGTTTTTTAAATAATTCTGCACCACCAAGTTCAATGTATGTGCAAAACATGGGACGTGCTGGAATTTGCCCAGATGTAATGCACGCACAATATTGGTGGCGTTGTCCGATGTCACAAATCCCCAGGAGAGTTCAATTGGGGTAAGCCATTCTGCGATGATGTTCCTCAGTTTCCGTAAGAGGTTGTCAGCTGTGTGCCTCTTATGGAAAGCGGTGATACAAAGCGTAGCCTGCCTAGGAACGAGTTGGCAATTGCGAGATGCTGCTACTGGTGCCGCCGCTGCTGTTCTTGCTGCGGGAGGCAATACATCTACCCAGTGGGCTGTCACAGTCATATAGTCCTGAGTCTGCCCTGCTCCACTTAACCACAGACAAGTGGACATTGGGTACAACTGCATTTTTTAGGACACTGGTGACTCTTTTTCTGAGGTCTGTGTACATTTTCGGTATCGCCTGCCTAGAGAAATGGAACCTAGAGGGTATTTGGTACCGGGGACACAGTACCTCAATCAAGTCTCTAGTTGCCTCTAAATTAACGATGGATACCGGAACCACGTTTCTCACCACCCAGACCTGAGTTATCCGCTTTGCAGCAGGATGACTGCTGTGATATTTCATCTTCCTCGCAAAGGACTGTTGGACAGTCAATTGCTTACTGGAAGAAGTACAAGTGGTCTTCCGACTTCCCCTCTGGGATGACGATCGACTCCCAGCAGCAACAACAGCAGCGCCAGCAGCAGTAGGCGTTACACTCAAGGATGCATCGGAGGAATCCCAGGCAGGAGAGGACTCGTCAGAGTTGCCAGTGACATGGCCTGCAGGACTATTGGCTCTCCTGTCTAAGGAGGAAATTGACACTGAGGGAGTTGGTGGTGTGGTTTGCAGGAGCTTGGTTACAAGAGGAAGGGATTTAGTGGTTAGTGGACTGCTTCCGCTGTCATCCAAAGTTTTTGAACTTGTCACTGACTTATGATGAATGCGCTGCAGGTGACATATAAGGGAGGATGTTCCGAGGTGGTTAACGTCCTTATCCCTACTTATTACAGCTTGACAAAGGCAACACACGGCTTGACACCTGTTGTCCGCATTTGTGTACAGGATGCATACCTTCATGTCCCCATTTATCCACCTCATCAGGCGTAACTCAGATTTGCGGTACAGGACTGTCATTGCCAATTTCAGACGTTGCTGTTTGGTCTCTCCATGGCCCTGAGAATTTTCACCAAGGTAATGGCGGAAATGATGGTGCTCCTGTGCAAGCAAGGTGTCACAATTATCCCGTACTTGGGCGATCTCATAAAAGCGAGATCAAGAGAGCAGTTGCTGAACAGCGTATCACTTTCACTGAATGTGTTACAGCAACACGGCTGGATTCTCAATATCCCGAAGTCGCAGTTGATTCCTACTACTCGTCTGTCTTTCTTGGGCATGATTCTGGACACAGACCAGAAGAGGGTTTATCTCCTGATAGAAAAGGCCCAGGAACTCATGACTCTTGTCAGGAACCTATTGAAACCAAAACAGGTGTCAGTGCATCACTGCACTCGAGTCCTGGGAAAGATGGTGGCATCATACGAGGCCATTCCAATCGGCAGGTTCCATGCGAGGACTTTCCAATGGGACCTACTGGACAAGTGGTCCGGGTCACATTTACAGATGCACTGGTTGATCACCCTGTCCCCCAGGGTCAGGGTATCACTCTTGTGGTGGCTGCAGAGTGCTCACCTTCTCGAGGGACGCAGATTCAGCATTCAGGGCTGGATCCTGGTGACCACAGACGCAAGCCTCCAAGGTTGGGGAGCAGTCACACAGGGAAGAAATTTCCAAGGTCTTTGGTCAAGTCAAGAGACTTGTCTTCACATCAACATCCTGGAACTAAGGGCCATATACAATGCCCTACGTCAAGCGGAGACCTTACTTTGCGACCAACCGGTTCTGATCCAGTCAGACAACGTCACCGCAGTGGCTCATGTAAACCGCCAAGGCGGCACAAGAAGCAGAGTGGCGATGGCACAAGCCACCAGAATTCTTCGCTGGGTGGAGAATCACGCAAGCGCACTGTCAGCAGTGTTCATTCCGGGAGTGGACAACTGGGAAGCAGACATCCTCAGCAGACACGACCTACATCCGGGAGAGTGGGGACTTCATCAGGAAGTCTTTGCACAGATTACAAGTCGGTGGGAACTGCCACAGATAGACATGATGCCGTCCCGGCTCAACAAAAAGCTACAGAGGTATTGCGCAAGGTCAAGAGACCCTCAGGCAGTAGCTGTAGACGCCCTAGTGACACCGTGGGTGTTCCGGTCGGTCTATGTATTTCCTCCTCTTCCTCTCATACCCAAGGTGTTGAGGATAATAAGACAAAGAGGAGTGAGAACAATCCTCATTGTTCCAGATTGGCCACGGAGGACCTGGTATCCGGATCTGCAGGAAATGCTCACAGAAGATCTGTGGCCTCTCCCTCTAAGACAGGACCTGTTGCATCAGGGGCCCTGTCTGTTCCAAGACTTACCGCGGCTGCGTTTGACGGCATGGCGGTTGAATGCCGGATCCTAGCATTCCGGTTGAGGTCATCCCTACGCTGATAAAGGCTAGGAAGGATGTAACGTTAAAACATTACACCGTATATGGCGAAATTATGTTTCTTGGTGTGAGGCCAGGAATGCTCCTACGGAAGAATTCCATCTGGGCCGTTTCCTTCACTTCCTACAAACTGGAGTGAATTTGGGCCTAAAATTAGGCTCTATTAAGGTCCAGATTTCGGCCTTATCCATTTTCTTTCAAAAAGAATTGGCTTCTCTTCCAGAAGTTCAGACTTTTGTAAAAGGAGTGCTGCATATTCAGCCTCCTTTTGTGCCTCCGGTGGCACCTTAGGACCTTAACGTGGTGTTAAGTTTTCTAAAATTACACTGGTTTGAACCACTTAAAACAGTGGAGTTAAAATATCTCACATGGAAGGTGGTCATGTTATTAGCCTTGGCTTCGGCTAGGCGAGTGTCGGAATTAGCGGCTTTGTCACATAAAAGCCCATATTTGGTATTCCATGTGGATAGAGCGGAATTGCAGACCCGTCCTCAATTCCTACCAAAAGTGGTCTCATCTTTTCATATGAACCAACCTATTGTGGTGCCTGTGGCTACGCGTGACTTGGAGGATTCCGAGTTACTTGATGTGGTTAGGGCTTTGAAAATTTACGTGGCCAGGACGGCTAGAGTCAGGAAAACTGAAGCGCTGTTTGTCCTGTATGCAACCAACAAGATTGGTGCCCCTGCTTCAAAGCAGGCTATTGCTCGCCGGATTTGTAACACGATTCAGCAAGCGCATTCTATGGCTGGATTGCAGTTACTGAAATCGGTCAAGGCCCATTCCACGAGGAAAGTGGGCTCTTCTTGGGCGGCTGCCCGAGGGGTCTCGGCACTACAGCTGTGTCAAGCTGCTACTTGGTCGGGTTCACACACCTTTGCAAAATACTATAAGTTTGATACCCTGGCTGAGGAGGAACTCATGTTTGCTCAATCGGTGCTGCAGAGTCATCCGCACTCTCCCGCCCGTTTTGGAGCATTGGTATAATCCCCATGGTCCTCACGGAGTCCCCAGCATCCTCTAGGACGTTAGAGAAAATAAGATTTTAAACCTACTGGTAAATCTTTTTCTCGTAGTCCGTAGAGGATGCTGGGCGCCCGTCCCAAGTGCGGACTACTTCTGCAATACTTGTATATAGTTATTGCTTCAATAAGGGTTATGTTATAGTTGCATCGGTCCTGCACTGATGCTATGTTGTTTTTTCATACTGATAACTGGGTAGTTTATCACAAGTTATACGGTGTGATTGGTGTGGCTGGTATGAATCTTGCCCTGGATTAACAAAATCCTTTCCTCATACTGTCCGTCTCCTCTGGGCACAGTTTCTCTAACTGTGGCATAGAGGGAGGAGCCAGTGCACACCCAGAACTAAAGTCTTTCTTAAAGTGCCCATGTCTCCTGTGGAGCCCGTCTATCCCCATGGTCCTTACGGAGTCCCCAGCATCCTCTACGGACTACGAGAAAAAGATTTACCGGTAGGTTTAAAATCTTATTTTCTACTTTATTCTTTTCTATCCTAGTTTATTACGACCAACTCTCATCCAAGGAGTTTGATATTCTACTACCTGCATGCAATTTAAATTGCTTAAATTGTTTATATGGTTGATTTGTCCTTCACAATCCATAATCTGCAACTTGGATGTACTTGTGTCATTGAAAATCTTATAATAAAAATGTATATACAGATACTCAACCTGTATATTGAAAAAAAAAAAAAAGTTATAAGACATATGCATTCAATATTTGAAGAAACAAAATAAAATAAAGCTATCTATTGGGTTTCACTAACAAGCACATTGGAAGACTTGACTACTGTTAAAAGACATGCATTACATGGTATAGAGCCACAAACCACAATGTAGTAAAATAAAAACAAACTTACATGTGTATCAAACCTATGTGAGGCTTACATTGATAGTGCAAGATCAACACTCTATCAACTGTGCAAACTAGACTGCACATAAATGCCATAAAATTTATCTGAGATTTTAGTAAATAAGGCCCGTTGCTGTCCGGGTCACGCAGCCGTCACGGCCCGCCCCCATACGGTCCGGTCATGTCTGCGTTGTCCTGACTGTGCCCCCAAAATGGCGGCACAACGCCGCTGGCCCGACTCCTCCTGCCCAGTGACCGCCTCTGCCTGTCAATCAGGCAGAGGCGCTCACTGGGCAGAGATGCTGATCGCATCTCTGGCATGTGCCGGTGCACTGCGGCACCAGCACACACGCACTTCAGACCTGATCTCCTGTTGTGTGAATATGCACAGCAGGGATCAGGTCTGAATTAGGCCCTATATACAGCTGTCAGTAAGGCAGGGATGTGCTGCTGCCAGTGAGGCAGGGATGTGCTGCTGGTAGTGAAGCAGTGATGTGCTGCTGTCAGCGAAGCAGTGCTGTGCTGCTGTCAGCGAGACAGGGATGTGCTGCTGTCAGCGAGGCAGGGATGTGCTGCTGTCAGCGAAGCAGGGATGTGCTGCTGTCAGCGAAGCAGGGATGTGCTGCTGTCAGCGAAGCAGGGATGTGCTGCTGTCAGCGAGGCAGGGATGTGCTGCTGTCAGCGAGGCAGGGATGTGCTGCTGTCAGCGAGGCAGGGATGTGCTGCTATAAGTGAGGTAGGGATGTGCTGCTGTCATTGAAGCAGGAATGTGCTGCTGCAGTGAGGCAGAGATATGCAGCCCACTATCTCCCTATCACCCCTGCCTGAGTCACACACTTTCCCTGTCACCCCTGCCTCAGTTACCCACTATCTCCCAGTCACCGCTGCCTCAGTCAACCACTATATCTGCGATCCCTGCCTCAGTCACCCACTATACCAGTCACCCCTGCTTTAGTCACCCACTGTCACCCTATCACCCCTGCTTCAGTCACCCACTATCCCTGTCAACCCTGCCTCAGTCACCCACTATCTCCCAGTCACCCCTGCCTCAGTCAGCCACTATCCCTGTCACCCCTGCCTCAGTCTCTTACTGTCCCTGTCACCCCTGCCACAGTCATCCACTATCTCCCTATCACCCCTGCCTTAGTCATTTATTATACCTGTCACCCACTTTCTTCCCATACTTACCCAACCCCTTCCTATCACCCCTCCCTCAGTAACCCACTATCTCCCTGTCACCCACTATCTCCCAGTCACCCCGGCCTCAGTCACCCACTATCTCCCACTCATACATGCTTCAGTCACCCACTATCTCCCAGTCATCCCTGCCTCAGTCACCTACTGACACCAGTGCAGACATTTCTGCTGCGGCCTCTCCACTCTCCAGCGTGAACGTCCTGACGACTGAGGAAATCCGCTTCCTAGTTGAGGACTCCTGGAATGAACACTGCCGATATTGCTGTCAGATGACTTTCTACCCAACGGAGGATTTTTGATACTTCCAGCTTTGCCATGCAGTTTCGAGTGCCGCCTTGATGATTTGTGTACACTACCGTGGTGGCGTTGTCAGATTGTACTTGAACAGGCCTGTTCTGTACTAGAGGCAGGGCCAGTGTCAATTAATTGAACACTGCCTGCAATTCCAGAATGTATATCAGGAGGAGAGATTCCTCCCTGGTCCACCGACCCTGGAGAAAGTGTTGCTCCAACACCATGGCCCAGCCCAAAAGACTGGCATCCATTGTCAAGAGGACACAGTTGGAGATCCAGAAGGGATGGCCCCTGCTCAACTGTTGGTCCTGTAGCCACCAGCTCAGTGTCAGACGAACCTCCGGAGTCAAGGAGATCATTTGAGACATCATCCGATGAGGCAGGCAGGCACTTGGAGAGGATTAACCTCTGCAGAGGGCGGTAATGAAATTGAGCGTACTCTACCATATCGAAAGCCGACACCATGAGGTCTAGTACTTGCATCGCCGTGTGTATCAACACTCTTGGGCGAGAGAGGACGATACTGTCCTGAATTTTCAGGACTTTCTCTGGAGACAGAAACAATTGTTGGCTGTGTGTGTCCAGCAGTGCCCCTAGGTGCACAATGTTCCGAGCAGGGACCAGCGAGGACTTTTTTCAGTTGAATAGCCACCCGTGGACTTTTAGGAATTGGACCGCCAGTTCCAGATAACTGTGGAGAACCTCTTGGGAGTTCACCAGGATCAGCAAGTCGTCCAGATTTGTCAGGATCCTGATTCTCTGATGGTGAAGGGTCGTCATCACGGCCATGACCTTGGTGAATATCCGAGGTGCCGTGGCCAAACCAGAAGGCAGGACTTGAAATCCAAAAACAAACCAGGCACAACACTGCTTAGCTTCCATCATCAGATGAGATTGGACCAGTGGCGTAACTACTGCCCCCGCAGTCCTCGCGGTGGCTTGGGGGCGAGGGGCTGCGGGGGCGCCACTGATTTACAGCAGACTGACATGCGGACGAGCGTCCGCATGTCAGTCTGCAGTCTCCTTCCCTCCGCCGCTTTTTGGAGGGACACGGAGGGCACACAGCGTGCCTCCCTGTGTCCCTCCTGCTGCATCATCTCCGGCGGCCGCGGGTCTAATAGGGGGAAGTGCCGTCCGTGAGCTCTAATTGGCTCACGAACCGGCACTTCCCCCTATTAGACCCGCGGCCGCCGGAGATGATGCAGCAGGAGGGACACAGGAGAGACGAGCTGTGCCCTCCGTGTCCCTCCAAAAAGCGACGGCGGGGGGGGGGGGTAAATATCTGGCACTGGGGGCATATATGGCACGGGGGGGGGAGGAATATCTGGCACTGGGGCATTTCTGGCACTGGGGGGAATATCTGGCACTGGGGGCATATCTGGCACTGGGGGGGATATCTGGCACTGGGGCATATATGGCACTGGGGGGGAATATCTGGCACTGGGGGCATATATGGCACGGGGGGGGGTATCTGGCACTGGGGGCATATATGGCACGGGGGGCAAATATGGCACTGGGGGGAATATCTGGCACTGGGGGCATATATGGCACTGGGGGGGAATATCTGGCACTGGGGGCACATGTGTACCTGGCACATGGGGGGGACGACTATATTTGGCACTGGGGCATGTAAGTACCTGGCACCGTGGGGGAATATCTGGCACTGGGGACATATGTGGCACTGGGAGCACTGCCCTAGCAACAAAGACTACCTCCTAGCAACGAGCATGACACCCAGTGCATGAAACATCTGGCAACGAGCATGACACCCAGTGCATGAAACACCTGGCAACGAGCATGACACCCAGTGCATGAAACCCCTGGCAACGAGCATGACACCCTGAGCATGAAAACCCCTGGCACCGTGCATGGAACCAAGAGCATGAAACCCCTGGAAACGAGCATGACACCCAGTGCATGAAACCCCTGACAACGAGCAGGTAATTGAAAAGTAATTAGAAGCCTTACTGTAGACTTAATGTGTAATGGGCATTACGGTGTGTGGCATAATGTATCACGGACATTGCGGTGTGTGTCATAATGTGTCGCAGGCATTACGGTGTATGGTATACTATATCGCGGGCATTGTGATATGTGGTATAATGTCTCAGGGTCATTGCAGTGTGTGGCATAATGTATCACGGACATTGCGGTGTGTGTCATAATGTGTCAGGCATTACGGTGTGTGGTATACTATATCACGGGCATTGTGGTATGTGGTATAATGTCTCAGGGTCATTGCAGTGTGGCATAATACATAACGGGCATTGCGATGTGTGGCATAGGGTATAACGGGCAGGGCATTGCGGTATGTGTCACAGGCATTACGGTGTATGGTATACTATATCACGGGCATTGTGGTATAATGTCTCAAGGTCATTGCAGTGTGTGGCATAATGTGTCACAGGCATTGTATGTGCTATAATGTATCGGGCATTGCAGTGTGTGGCATAATGTATCACGGACATTGCGGTGTGTGTCATAATGTGTCACAGACATTGTATGTGCTATAATGTATCAGGGGCATTGCAGTGTGTAGCATAATGTATAACGGGCATTGCGATTCCTGTCATAATGTGTCACAGGCATTACGGTGTGTGGCATAATGTGTCACAGACATTACGGTGTGTGGCATAATGTGTCGGGGGCATTACAGTGTGTGCATATTGTGTCGTGCATTATTGTGTGCGGCATAATGTCTAAGGGCCATTGCAGTATGTGGCATAATGTATACTGGGCATTACTATAAGGAGGAAAAATGACAAATAATGTAAGGGGCATGAATCAGGATTATTTTTCTTTCCTGTGGTGGCCAACGTATGGGCGTGCAGGTTGCAAAACTGGGGTATAAGGTAGTCTTTTCCTGCAATGCCACGCCCCTTTATGCGAAATCACGCCCACTCCAACAAAACCACGCCCCTTTTTTTGCCGCGCACGCCTTAGGCGCGCGCATATTTATCCCTTTCTTGCTCCCAATTATGGAGCATGAAGGGGGGGGGGGGGGGGGGCGCCGAAGAATTTTTTGGCTTGGGGGAGAAAAATTTCTAGTTACGCCACTGGATTGGACATATCCAGTGTGATGCGGCTGTAGATGATTTTTGCTGTTTCTAACTTCTACATCAATGAATAAGTTTCAAAATAGAATGCATCAAGAGAACGGTGTTGGTAGTATAAAACTACCTACAGCACCTGGTATTCCCAGGTGGTCTCACATCCAAGAACAAACCAGGCCTAAGATCAGGTGATATTGGGCATATACAGTGTGGTGTGGCTGTAGATGAGCTTAGTGGTTTCTGTTAGAGTTCTTCTACTTCTAACTACTCGTACATAAATGAATAAGCGGACGATTTATTAAACCTGAGAAACACCTACTGTATTTGCACCTGCCAGTGACAACCTAATCTACCACTCACGCCGAGCATCAGGAGGACTTTAGACGTATCTCCGGATAAGGCTCGTTTGGAACGGTAAATTAGCACCAGAGCCGGGAGGGTTACAAAGACGGAAACCTGAGGCGGAGTGGTAATTAAAACTTAACATGGCCATGTCTTATAAAAACTGTGACTATATCCATTAATCCTACTGCTTCACGATGAAATTGCTGTTAATCTGATCAGCGTCATTTAAAGTGGACAAAAAAGCTGCTAAATACTATACGTACTATATATGATTGAAAGCAAGCCCTATTCCATATATCATACATTATCTAACGTTATAACATCTATCCTAAGATTACCATCACCAAAGAAAGGAAACAGCAGTAAACTAAATGAAACTAAGTAACCAGACATTGGACTCAGCTGTTGCAGTTGTAGCAGTTAAGTGAAACACTGGGACTCATTGAAACTATTGTATCTCTTTCTGTACTAAGAGGGCTAGCTAAACCAATTTGTGGAGCAGAGCATTTTCTTATATATTATTAATTGATGTCAATGTGGTTTTAGTTTTTTTATATATGTAAATTTGTTGTCAAGGCAAGGGAAAGATATTTTTTTTTTTTATTAATCTATATCCTTGGTACTATAATAGTACTAGTGAAGAATTATCATTGAGATAATAGTTAATTAATAAATTTATAATAATAAATCTGCAAGCGCTATCTGTACTTCTTTTGTTTTGATTTATTAAACCTGGTGAAATGATAATTTGCATGGTGATAAAGTACCAGCCAATCAGCTCCTAATTGCCATGTCACAGGCTGGGTTTGAAAAATGACAGTTAGGAGCTGACTGGCTGGTACTTTATCACCTTGCACTTTATCAGTTCACCAGGCTTAATAGATCTGCCCCAATGTTTCAAAATGGAATGCATCAAGAGAACGGTGTTGGTATTGTAAAAATACACACAGCTCCTGGTATTTCCTGGTGGTCTCCAATCCAAGTACTAAAACCAGGACCAACACTGCTCAGCTTCCATGATCAGGAGAGATTGGGCAAATCCAGTGTGCTGTGGCTGTAGATGACCTCGTGGTTTCTGTTAGAGCTCTTCTACTTCTAACTTCTGGTACATAAAAGAATATGTGTAAAAATTAAATGTACAGTACCAAGAAAAGGGTGTTGGTAGTTTAAAAACACCTAAATAATCTGATAATACATGGATGGGAGACTGCTTGGTAGTAACAAAGTCCAATACTGCTTTGCTTCAAAGATCAAATGAGATTGGGCATATCCAGCGTGGTGTGGCTTTAGATAAGCTTTGTGGTTTCTGTTAGAGCTCTTCTACTTCTAACTACTGGTACATTAATGAATATGTATAAGGTTGTAGTTTATCCAATATCCCTTTACTACCTTACCCCCCCCCCCTCCCCTCCCCTCCTTATAGCTTCCTTTGTTCTCTCCTCCTCGTGTGTGCGTTATTTGTTTTCTCATACGTCCTAGAGGATGCTGGGATCACATTAAGAACCATGGGGTATAGACGGGATCCGCAGGAGACATGGGCACTTTAAGACTTTCAAAGGGTGTGAACTGTCTCCTCCCTCTATGCCCCTCCTCCAGACTCCAGTTTTAGAATTGTGCCCAGTGAGACTGGATGCACTACAGGGGAGCTCTACTGAGTTTCTCTGAAAAGACTTATGTTAGTTTTTCTTATTTTCAGGGAGGCTGCTGGCAACAGTCTCCCTGCTTCGTGGAACTTAGGGGAGAGAAGTATGACCAACTTCTAGTGAGTTCAATGGCTCTGCTTCTGGCTGACAGGACACCATTAGCTCCTGAGGGTGCTGATCGCTGGGTACGCCTAGATGCCCACTCCCGTAGCCTGCCATCACCTCCTTACAGAGCCAGAAGTCAGAAGACAGGCGAGTAGCAGAAGAACAGAAGACTTCTTCTCCAGTGACGGCATTCTGAGGTACCACGCAGCGAGCGGAATGCTGTGCGCCATGCTTCCACACAAACACAGGCACTGCAGGGTGCAGGGCATGTGGGTGGGTGGGGGGGGGCACCCTGGGCAGCATAAATTCCTCACAAAAGGCTGGCAAAAGTGGACATTAGTGCCTGGGCACTGTCCTTACCCCGCCAGCGTAATTAATTATTTGTTTCTGAGCGGGACAGAAGCGTGCCATTACAGCGGCGGGGCTTCTTCCTCACCTCACCAGCACATCTATAGAGCGTTACAAGTCTATCACTATAGAGTTTATTATTTCCCAGACTGTGTACTTTTGGCGCTGGGTTGTGAGCTAAAAAATCCTCTCTGTCCCTCTGACAGATTTACTGTAGGTCTATCCCCCATAAGCCGATGTGTCTGTGGGTACTTGGTACATGTGTGTCAACATGTCGGTGGCTGAATGTTTTTCCCAAGAGGAAACTATATTAGGAATGCAGACATATGATGGTGGCCCTGTTGGCACCACCAATAACTGACTGGGTGAAAGTTTCAATAATATCAGAGTGAGGTTGGATAAATCTGTGTCCCAGACACAGACGTAGAGAATAGATGTGATGTTCATGGCTATGCTTCTTTTCCCTCAGGCCCGCAAAAATGTTACTACACACTGATACTGACTCGGATACTGATTCCTATGTCGACCATAATATTTCCTGATTAGATCCAATATTGGCAAGGAGCATTCAGTACATGATTGTGGATATTAAGGACATATTAACATCACTGAGGACCCTGCTGTTCCTGACAAAGGGGTCTATATGTATGTATATATAGATATATAATGAAAGCTGATGTAACGTTCCTCCATCTCTGTTTGAGAAAGTCTGGGCCAGCTCGACAAGATGGTTTCAAATCCCCAAAAGGTTTCCGATTGTTTATTCATTTCCTGCTGCGGACAGAATAAAGTGGGAGTCACCCCCTGTTCTGCACGGGGCCCTGTCACAAATCCAGCGGATCGTATGCAGGAAGCTACATTATTTCTAGTTATGTAACCACGGGTACATTACTTAGACCTGCCATTACATGCGCATGGGTGAGTAGTAGTATTCAAGAATTGGTCGAATACCTTGTCTTCCGATATAGATATCTTGGAGAGATGGGATACTCCTTACGTTGGATCATATCAAGGACACTGCAGCATACTTACGACTGCAAGGGATATAGGACTCTTGAGTTCACGGGCCAATTTCATGGCAGTCTCGGATAGGAGGGCAGTGTGGATTCACCAAGGGAATGCTGATGCTGACTCCAAGAAGAAAGGGAGTCTCTTCCCTATGAAGGTGAAGCCTTGTTTGGCAACGGCCTAGTTAATTTGATCTCGGCAGCTCCCGCAGGTAAGTCAACCTTCTTGCCCTATGTTCCCTCTCAACGGATGAAGACGCATCATTGTCTAACGCAGTCATTTTGTCCCAATAGATATGCAAGAAGTTAAGATTCCCCTTTCTTTGCATTAGAGGAAGGAGAAGAGGTCTGTAGCCTCTTCAAGATCGCAGGAGCAGAGATCGTCCTCTGCTTCTGCCAAATCCACTGCATGACGCTGGGGCTCTCTTGCAGGAGCCCACACCAGTGGGGGCACGTCTAAAACACTTCAGTCAGTTCTGGATTAATTTGGACCTGGACTCGTGGGTTTTACAAATAGTGTCACAAGGGTACAAACTGGGGTTTCAAGACGTTCCCCCTCACCGATTGTTCAAATCGGCCTTAGTCAGCAGGGAGAAGGTTTTTATTCAAGCCTCTTCGTGCTCCCGAAGCCGGACGGCTCAGTCAGACCAATCTTAAATCTGAAATCCCTCAATTTCTACCTAAAGAAATTCAATTTCAAGATGGAATCTCTCAGGGTAGGGATCTCCAGTCCGGAGGAAGGAGATTTCATGGTTTTGGTAGACATAAGGTTGCCTAATTACATGTTCCCGTTTAGCCACTGCATCAAGCTACCTGAGGTTTGCAATTCAGGATTGTCATTACCAATTTCAGACGTTGCCGTTTGGTCTGTCCACGGCTCCGAGGATTTTCACCAGGGTGATGGTGGAAATGATGGTTCTCCTTCACAAGCAAGGAGTCACAATTATGCCGTACTTGGATGATCTCCTGATAAAGGCGAGATCCAGGGACCAGTTGGTGCAAAACATCTACTCTCCCTGACAGTTCTTCAACAACATGGTTGGCTCCTAAACTTGCCAAAATCGCAGTTGGTCCCAATGACGCGGTTGTTGTTTCTGGGAGTCATACTGGACACAGAAGAGGCTTTCTTCCAGTGGAAAGGCTATGGAGTTCCAGAGTCTGGTCAAACAAATTCTGAAACCAGCAAGAGTGTTAATCCATCAATGCATTCTGTTGCTGGGGAAGATGGTTGCGGCCTACGAGGCCATTCAGTTTGGCAGGTTCCATGCCAGAGTGTTCCAGTGGGACCTGTTGGACAAGTGGTCCGGATCCCACCTACACATGCACTGGAGGATAATCCTGTCTTCCAAGACCAGAATCTTACTCCATTGGTGGCTGCACAGTTCTCACCTCCTAGAGGGGCGATGGTTCGGGATCCAGGACTGGATCCTAGGGACCATGGATGCAACCCTCCGAGGCTGGGGAGCAGTCACACAGGGGGAAAACATCCAAGGAAGATGGTCAAGTCAGGAAAGTTTTCTCCACATAAATGTTCTGGAGTTAAGGGCCATTTAATAACTGCAGACACAGTACGCACTGGGACGGGTGCCCAGCATCCTCTACGGACTAAGAGAAAAGGATTTACCGGTAGGTATTAAAATCCTATTTTCTCTAACGTCCTAGAGGATGCTGGGGACTCCGTAAGGACCATGGGGATAGATAGGCTCCGCAGGAGACATGGGTACTTTAAGAAAGACTTTAGTTCTGGGTGTGCACTGGCTCCTCCCTCTATGCCCCTCCTCCAGACCTCAGTTTGATACTGTGCCCAGTGGAGACTGGGTACTTTTAAGTTATTGTACTTTAAGTAAAAATAAAAGAGGCAAAATATCAATCCCAGTTTTGGATTACTTTAATTAACAAAAAAAAATGCATATAGCAGAGGATAGTTTCAATCTGCCTACCTCTGGGTTATGGGCCCAGCATGCTTCCATTGCTGTACTCTGCTGCACATGTAAGTGCAAGAGATCCTGAAGCACTCACTCATCATGGGAAAGTACCAATGTGTTTCTTCGTTGGTTGATGGAAGAAACATCTTACAAAAACTCTCCAGATTATTGACTTTTTAAAGTTTTTCTAGGAAACGTTTTAGATGAATGCTTATTAGCCTTTGTCAGTATTTACTTCTGCAAAGTGTCTTAGTGGCGCAATCAGTTAGTGTGTACGGCTACTAACCAAAAGGTTGGTGGTTCAATCACACCCAGGGACGTAATTGACCTTGTGATCAGATTTTGGTGATCTTTAAGTAGACAAGTCAAAATTTCAAACCCCCTGTTATGGTGTACTGGTACTGGCCTTCTCTGATGTAATCAGAGTTAGATTTGATTCAGTGATTTTATAAAAACAGCTAGGAAGCACAATTTAGCAGTGGGTTGCAGAGAAAAAGAAATATGCTGGCAAAAAAATCCAATTGAGTGATTAAACAGCTCTTCATTTTCTGGCTTTATTTTTATGCTAACAAATTTGTTCTCTGAAAAGTGTCCACAAAGCCAAGTCTCTGATTAACACCTTTGTAGGGATGGTTTTTCACCTATTACTAAATTAAACTTGCTTCATTGGAAAGGCAGCAAGATGCATCCTCATTTCAATGTCTACTGAAATAATACAGGTTGACACCAGGAAACATTAACGCCACTGCATCCTTGCTGCTTTCTCATGTGGAAGTCTGTTTAATGTGAAAACAAGGTGATATCTAATTAGCACACAGGTAAGGAATTAAGAAAATCTTTATTTAAGGGTGAAGATGTTTCTCACAAAATCGTTGCCCCAATGCATCATTGAAATTCAAGCTGGAAAGATGATTTTAATATAACACTTGTACATTTTGCATTGCTCTTCTGGTGACAATGTAGTTTGTTTTTGTCAATTACCATTTTAATAATAGGGTAAAGAAAATTAAGTGGATTTTTGAAAGAAAACAATACTGTCAATATACTATTAAAACAAATTAAAATGGTAAAAGTTATTGTACTTTAAGTAAAAATAAAAGAGCAAAAATATCAATCCCAGTTTTGGATTACTTTAATTAACAAAAAAAATGCATATAGCAAAGGATAGTTTCAATCTGCCTACCTCTGGGTTATGGGCCCAGCATGCTTCCATTGCAGTACTCTGCTGCACA